>NC_061101.1:23709304-23741804 GCF_015104395.2 Macrobrachium nipponense | reverse complement strand
ATGTTACTTGAAAAAATTTAGCATTCTCTCTCTCTCTCTCTCTCTCTCTCTCTCTCTCTCTCTCTCTCTCTCTCTGATCGATAAGATCTCTCCCAACTCATCAACTCGACCAGTCAGAATATTAAAACCATCTGTTTTTAATTTTTTTTTTTTTTACATAACGTCCCTATTCTCTTCTGGAAAAATCTGAAATTCTCTCTCTCTGCTCTCTCTCTCTCTCTCTCTCATCATCTATCTCGCTTCGTCTTCCTCGCTCTCTCATCTTCTCTCTCCTCTCTGCAATTCAACTTGACCATAATCAAAGAGTCGATAATCAGAATCTTTAATTAACCCCAGGTATCCAAAATCGTCACTCATTTTTATTTCTCCAAAGGTTTCTGTAAAGTTGCAACAATTTCTACTCAGATCGAACGCTTATAGTATTTATACTATTGCAGCACTGTCGAGACCAGTCTAGGCCATATCCGGCGTTCTCCAGGGTACAGTGCAGGGTTCGCTTGTCTTTCATCTAACGATAAGTGATTGTGATAGCGTACTGCGAGGTTCTTTTATGTTTTTGATTCACTGACGGACATTGTTTCTCTAACTTCGAACCTCGAGAAAAAATGCAGTTGGTGTTAAAATGAGTTAGACTCATTCATTCTCGGGCGCAGAGTATCCAATTCTGTAGCTGTGCTCTCCCTAAACGCTAGTCCCAGAACGTTTATAGATTCGATATCTTTTTTTTATCGTACAATAAAAAACTTTAACCTAGTGACGATATAGCTGGATCAAAATAGCACGCTCAGAAGAACTAGATGATAAATCTGCTCATGCTTGATAGTTTTTTTGTCTTTTTTGCTATTCATTGCCCCATTATACCCTCATTCATGCTAGGCACAGTACGCGGAAATCAATGAAACGACTGATTCTAGCAAATCGTACCTATTTGTATTGCGTATCTAACTCTTCCTAGTGAATGAAATTAAGGTATTCAAACGCTGTACGAACCTACACCGTTACTCATGTGAGGTGCAGGTCCGTATAAAGAGTCCGCAGGAGTAATGAAAGTTCCTGTTTTAGATCACGTATTCAAACATGTATTTTAGAGTGCATATTAAATGAGAGGCCCAAGAAAATAATTGAAGGAATATCAACTGTAGAATTTTATGAGAGATTAACTATGTCCACAGGCCACTGACGTTTGGAGTTATGTTCACTATATATGGCCTTTTTCCCCGTAGGTGGTTAGTACAGTCAGTGCACCTTATCCGGTGCAATGTAGGCATTACTTAAGGTTCCCTAGCTGCAGCTACTTTCATTCCTTTTACTGTACCTCCGGTGATATTCTCTTACTTCCATCTGACTGTCCACCCTCCCCTAACAATTGTTTCATAGTGCAACTACTTTGAGGTTCGTCCTGTTACATCTTTCAAACGTTTTCACTGTCAATATCCGTTTCAGCGCTGAATAGCCTTAGTTGCCCCAGTGCTTGGCATAATGACAAAAATTTATATAAATCAAATCAAATCAAACTATGGCTTATTTTTTTTTAACTTTTCTTAAAACCAAATCTAATTTCCTAATGCCTTGTGAACTTGATATCGTTGCAATTCCCGACACTACATTCTCTTCTTCACAATTATCATTAAAGTTCTCCGTTAGGGAAGGCGAGTACGTTTCAACGAGATACTGAAACGAGGTAATTTTGTCTCTCAAGTGCACGCATTCTCTAAGGTGCAACCCTAGAACTCTGTCGACAGGAGAAAGAGGACCTGGGTTGCCGTCACTCAGACGTTGCTGCTATCATGGAACGCTAGGTTTTTGTATGCGCGAACCCCGTTGCTAGGCCCGTCTCACCTCAGTCGATTCTTGTAGTTGTGCGTGTGTGTGTGTGTGTGTTTTTTTTTTTTTTTTTTTTTTTTTTTGGGGGGGTGATATGTAGAGACCTTTTTTTCTATTATTAAGTGGTTTGACCTTCGCTTAGGTTTGGTCAGATTTTTTTCATCTCAGGGTCGTTTTTTTTATTAATTTGTTAGAAGATATAAACATAGAGAGAGAGAGAGAGAGAGAGAGAGAGAGAGAGAGAGAGAGAGAGAGAGAGAGAGAGCTTATTTTTTTAGTAAGGCCCGATAGTGCAAAAGAACTTATTAAATATTGTAGAAAAGAGAGCTGAATAATCTGAGAGAGAGAGAGAGAGAGAGAGAGAGAGAGAGAGAGAGAGAGAGAGAGAGAGAGAGAGAAGCTTGTTATTCAGAAAGACTCGTGAGTGAAAAAGAGATGTTTAAACATTATAGAAAAGATAGCTGAATAATGTATGAGAGAGAGAGAGCGTCTAATTTTAGGTATATCTGCCTTACATAGGTTCCCTCCATTGATTCTGTTGAGGGGCATTTTAAGGCTCTCTCTCTCTCTCTCATATATATACACACACACATACACCACACACACACACACACACACAAGAGACTTCTTCTAGTACATGTATCCTTGATAAGACCGAGCAAGGCCTTGTGTTAAGGTTACCATTTGCATACTTATTGAATTCTGCTTATTTGTTTTTATTCTTTGAACTGGCAGTCTTATCCCATTTATCAGTTCTCCGGTGGTCTTCGTAGAAATGGTTGGGTCTTGTGTCGGTCTGTGCTATGTCCGTATTATTGTTATTATTATTATCATCATCATCGTGTTTCCGTGTTAAATTATTATTATTATTATTATTCTGTTAAAAAGGATGGCAGAATTAAGCGAGTTGATTTTATATATTGTTTTTTCTATTTTCCTTACAATTCGCTTCTCAGGCTCAGCGATGTTTCTGAGTAACTGGCCAATATTCATATTGGGAATTTTCAAAAATTATAAATGCTGAAGGAATCTTTTATTAGAACAAGATATCAGGTCCAGGTCAAGCAGGGGTCGTCGTCACAGTGCTGGTATTATTCCGTAGGCGTCCAGTCCCAGTTCGGGCGGGGTTTCGTCTTAGGTTTTAAGGGCTGGTATTGGTGCTGGTATAGCTGGTATCACGTGACGTTTCGACCTTCTCGTAGGTCATCTTCTGACGAGTCTGGTTGAAGTGACTGTCGCAAGATAGTTTGCGGAACGGTATTATCGCGGCTCGGACCTAGAGTTGCAATTCTCATTGGTCGGCCGGTCTTGGACGAAGCCGTGGATCTCGCCTCGAAAGGTCTCGGGGATTCTCTCGTGCGAGCGCCACAGTAGCGTGCCTGGGGATGAACGTCAGGAATTCCGTCTGCAGCAGGAATCGTATCATCCTGTGGGGGTTCCTGATTATCTGGCATCGTCGGGGGGTCGCTCGCTGCTCTCCGGGCGGCGGTGGGAAGGAGAACGTTTCTGAGTGATATTCAAGTTTGGTTTCTCCTTGCCTATATGAGGGCTTCTAGGAGGCGCAGACGTCGGGGATCCGTTGTTTGATCGATTATGGTGATATTAGGGATAATATCATTTCTTCTTATCCGTTATGAGCAGTCCTGGCGTGGTTGAATATGGCTCCTTCTTGGGCGTGGCAGGAGATTCGCTTGGAGAAACGCACGAGAGAATCCCCGAGACCTTCGAGGCGAGATCCACGGCTTCGTCCAAGACCGGCCCGACCAATGAGAATGCAACTCTAGGTCCGAGCCGCTATAAATACCGTTCCGCAAACTATCTTGCTACAGTCACTTCAACCGACTCGTCAGAAGATGACCTACGAGAAGGTCGAAACGTCACGTGATACCAGCTATACCAGCACCAATACCAGCCCTTTAAACCACCTAAGACGGACCCCGGCCCGAACTGGACTACGCCTACGGAATAATACCAGCACTGACGACGACCCGTGCTTGACCTGGACCTGATATCTTGTTCTAATAAAAGATTCCTTCAGCATTTATAATTTTTGAAAATTCCCAATATGAATATTGGCCAGTTACTCAGAAACATCGCTGAGCCTGAGAAGCGAATTGTAAGGAAATAGAAAAAACAATATATAAAATAACAACTCGCTTAATTCTGCCATCCGTTTTTAACAGCATTTGCCTAAAAGAGGGTCTTCCTTCTTTACCAAAATATTATTATTATTATTATTATTATTATTTATTATTATTATTATTATTATTATTATTTTTTTTTTTTTTTTTTTTTTTTTTTTTGCTAACTATCACAGTCCTCCAACCAATTCGACTGGGTGGTATTTATAGTGTGGGGTTTCCGGGTTGCATCCTGCCTCCTTAGGAGTCCATCACTTTTCTTACTATGTGTGCCGTTTCAGGATCACACTCCTTCGCATGAGACCTGGAGCTACTTCAGCCTCTAGTTTTTCTAGATTCCTTTTCAGGGATCTTGGAATCGTGCTTAGTGCTCCTATGATTATGGGTACGATTTCCACTGGCATATCCCATATCCTTCTTATTTCTATTTTCAGATCTTGATACTTATCCATTTTTTTCCCTCTCTTTCTCTTCAACTCTGGTGTCCCATGGTATTGCGACATCAATGAGTGATACTTTCTTCTTGACTTTGTCAATCAACGTTTACGTCTGGTCTATTTGCACGTATCACCCTATCCGTTCTGATACCATAGTCCCGAGGGATCTTTGCCTGATCGTTTTCTATCACTCCCTCAGGTTGGTGCTCGTCCACTTACTTATTACTGCAAGGTAGCTGATGTTTCTTGCACAGGCTCCAGTGGAGGGCTTTTGCCACTGAATCATGCCTCTTTTTGTACTGGTTCTGTGCAAGTGCCGGGCATTCGCTTGCTATGTGGTTTATGGTTTCATTTTTCGTATTGCACTTCCTACATATGGGAGAGATGTTTATTTCCGTCTATCGTACTTTGAACATATCTGGTTCTTTTAGGGCCTGATCTTGTGCCGCTGTTATCATTCCTTCAGTTTCCTTCTTTAGCTCTCCCCTCTGTAGCCATTGCCAATTGTCATCGCTGGCTAGTTCTTTAGTCTGTCTCATGTATTGTCCGTGCATTGGTTTGTTGTGCCAGTCCTCTGTTCTTTCTGTCGTTTCTCTTGTCTCTGTATATTTCTGGGTCTTCGTGTACTTTTATTAGTCCTTCTTCCCATGCACTCTTTAGCCACTCGTCTTCACTGTTTTCAGATATTGCCCCAGTGCTCTGTTTTCAATGTTGACGCAGTCCTCTATACTTAGTAGTCCTCTCCCTCCTTCCTTTCGTGTTATGTATAGTCTGTCCGTATTTTGCTCTTGGGGTGTAGTGCTTTGTGTATTGTCATTTGTTTCCTGGTTTTCTGATCTATTCTGCGGAGTTCTGCCTTCGTCCATTCCATTATTCCTGCGCTGTATCTGATTACTGGCACTGCCCATGTGTTTATATGGCTTTTATCATATTTCCGGCGTTGAGTTTTGACTTGAGTATTGCCTTGAGTCTCTGCATATATTCTTTCCTGATCGTGTCCTTCATCTCTTGGTGTTTTATATCTCCTCCTTCCATTATTCCCAGGTGGTAGTATCCTGTCTCATCTATGTGTTTGATGTGCTCCCATCTGGTAGCTTTATCCCTTCAGTTCTCGTTACTTTGCCTTTTTGTATGTTGACTAAGGCGCATTTTTCTATTCCAAACTCCATTCTGATGTCCCCAGATACAATCCTTACAGTCTGGATTAGGGTGGTATCTATTTCCTTGATGCTTCTTACCATACAGCTTGATGTCGTCCATGAACATCAGATGGTTGATTTTGTGCCTCTTTTCTTGAGTTGGTACCGGCCATCCATCTTCTGTAGTACTTTTGTCATGGGAATCATGGCTACTACGAAGAGTAGTGGGGACAGTGAGTCGCCCTGGAAGATCCCATCTCCTCTGATATTAACCTCTGCTAGTCTTATTCCAGAGCTTGTAAGTATTGTATTCCAGTTGCGCATTGTAGTTTTTGAGGAAGCTGATGGTATTTTCCTCTGCCCCATATATTTTCAGGCATTCTATTAGCATGTGTGTGGTATCATGTCGAAGGCTTTCTTATAGTCTATCCATGCCATGCTTAGGTTGGTTTTCCTTCTCCTACTGTTCTTCATTACCATTTTGTCTATCAGGAGCTGGTCTTTTGTGCCCCTACACTTCCTTCTGCAGCCTTTCTGTTGGTATGGGGATGGTGTTTGTCTCCTCTAGGTAGTTGTATAGCCTTTCACTGATGATACCTGTTAGTAACTTCCACACTTATTGGTAGGCAGGTGATAGGCCTGTAGTTACTGGCTATATTTCCCTTACTCTTGTCTTTTTGTACTAAGGATGTTCTTCCTGTGGTCATCCATTTGGGTGGGTGCTTGGTGATTTGAGATACAATGGCTGGAGTTGTTTTCTGCTATTCGTGGGTGTAGGGCCGGTTGAAGTTTTTGAGCCAGTATCCATGGACTTCATCGGGACCTGGGGTTGTTCCAGTTTGGCATTTTCTTTAGTTGGTGTCTGACTGTGTCTGTCGTGATCTCTGTGAATCTTTGTTTTTATTCTCCCGTTTTTCTTCTTCTTGACTTCCTGGAGCCATGTTGCATGTTTGTTGTGTGATACCGGATTGCTCCATATGTTTTCCCAGAGTCTCTTACTTGGTTCGGCTTCAGGAATTTCTGGGTGGTTTCTTCCCCTCTTAGTTGGCTGTATAGTCTTTTCTGTGGTTCCGAATAGTTTGTTCTGTTGGATCCTTATTCCTGTTCATGTTACCGTTGGATCTTTGTGTGCTTGGCCTTTAAGCCCTCGTTTTTACATCTTCTATTGTTGTGTTGTTTTTTTAGTCCCTCTCTTGTACTTTGTATTTCTCGTTTAGTTCCTCCTTTGTTTTCTTGCTTCTTAGCCTTTTTTTCTGCCATCTCTTTCAGTTTACTCAAAAAAAAAAAAAAAAGTCATCTCATCACCATGATTGCTTTTCCAGGCGCCTTTTCCAAGGGGAGGTTGCTGTTTTGGTTTCTGTTGGGGTTGGTTTTATTATTATTTTATTATTATTATTGTGGTGTTGCGAGCTCTCAGTACGGTCAGAGCCACTTCTCCGGTAGGTCGAGTTTTTATTGGTTCCCGGGAAGGGTGACTCATACCGGCGGGCGGTTGACTAGTCTTGCAGACTTCTCAGGTAGGGGCGGGGTATCACCGGGAGCCTCTTGATTGGCTTCTACCTCGCGTGACTCACCCTGGTATTATTCTCATGTCCGGTGTTCGTTCCATGCGCTGGTACTTTCGTTAGGGGAGAGGGGTGTGGTCCTCTCACACACGTCCGGTTATCAGGAACGCTTCTTGGGTGGTTATTGGGAGGGAGGCTTTTCTTTCAAGGATGAGCAGCCGCTTTCTAGGAGACGCAGACGTCGTGGTCAGGTGCTCTCCCGATGATCTTATTATTATTATTATTATTATTATTATTATTATTATTATTATTATTATTATATTATTATTATTATTCTTATCTTGTGTCTGTGTTTTATTATTATTATTTATTAATTTTTTTTGCTCTATCACAGTCCCCTAATTCGACTGGGTGGTATTTTATAGTGTGGGGTTGGGGGTTCCGGGGTTGCATCTGCCTCCTTAGGAGTCCATCACTTTTCTTACTATGTGAGCCGTTTTCTAGGATCACACTCTTCTGCATGATCGTGGAGCTACTTTCAGCCTCTAGTTTTTTCCAGATTCCTTTTCAGGGATCTTGGTATCGTTCCTAGTGCTCCTGTGATTATGGGTACCGAATTTCCACAGGCATATCCCATATCCTTCTTATTTCTATTTTCAGTCTTGATACTTATCCATTTTTTCCCTCTCTTTCTCGTCAAACTTTTTGGTGTCCCATGGTATTTGCGACATCAATGAGGTGATACTTTCTTCTTGATTTTTTTACAATTATTATTATTATTATTATTATTATTATTATTATTATTGTTATTATTATTAGTATCATCTTGATTTTGACCCTACTATGATTGTCTTTGATTAGTTTTTCAAGGTCAACAGACGCATTTTTATTCACAAAAACGTCAAAATCTCAGGTAAAATAAGTATCATACAATTTGACTTATCAAGTGTACTTTGGGATTTGCGTTTGTTGTTTAGTTTGTAAAACACAGGAACTCAAAAAAAATGTCAAAAAATTATGTTTTTATCAATATTTTGTGATAAGTAATATATATAATATTATATATATATATATATGTGATATATATATATATATATATTATATATATGTTATATATATATATATAAATATATAATTATATTATATTATATATATATATATATATATATTATATATATATATATATATATATATATATATATATATATATATATACACACACACTTACGTACACACATAAATTTAAGTGCCGAATCATTCTCTGTTGATAGGTTCAGGTGTGAAAGGCGTGATTCTTGATGTAATTCTATGAGTTTTTTTAATTTTAGGTGGTTTAAATTCGTGTATTTTTGTCGAATGTTGAATCATTTTTATACATTTATCTTGCGGTTGTTAAATATTGTAATACGATATTCTTTGTTATAAAATACTTTTTGTATTTATCTTCATACGCTTTTGTACGCTACCCAAAATCTGTCATAAGATGCTTTTATGTTTCATTCAGTTCAATGCTTTTGTACTCTACCCCCAAAACTATCTTAAAATGCTTTTGTACATTACCTCCAAAACTATCATAAGAATCTATCGTACGTTACCCCAAAATTATCAGCATTTTATTAGAACAGAAAAGTAATAAGTGTCATTTTTAACGATGAAATGATTTTTTTTTTTTTTTTTTTTTTTTACGTTTCAATAGGTGCACATTTTCCATGGCCGGGTTTTACCTGGACAAACTAAATATTATGAGATGCTCTTTGCATTTGTTTTAAATTTTTAAGTTGACTGGTTGAAGTTGAAACTCCCAGACTTTATTCCGTGTTATTATACATTATCCTTATTTGGTACAGTGTTCCTTTATTTTAAACTTAACTCACTTGACGCTTTACTGGTTTCAGTGTCATATTCGTGTCCAGATATGTAAAGTGGCAAAAATGTCGTCGAGGAAATACTTTTCGTTATAATAAACCACATTGAAAAAAACATTATCTGTAAAACACATCTTACGGGAAGTTGGGATCAACTGGCCTTTAGTTGCGTAAGGTTCCAAGTTTGACCTATACCTGACATTTCAAGGTCACTGTTGGATAAATGAAGAGCGTCTACGCGAAAGTATGTAAAAAAATGAGCATATCATAATACAGAATGACTAAATTTACTGTATTCAAAATGATGTTTGTGCTTATGCAAGTGTTTTCGTATGTAATCTCGCGATGATTTTTCTCCGTCGAGATTATATCCGTCAGTGTGCGGGTTTTTCTCTGTAATTCCGCCTCCACCAGTTGACTCTGCGTCACCGCGTGACGTCAGGGGGGGCGTGTGACGTCACTCGTCTCACTGGCCGCTTTATGGGTTAGTCCGTTATCCGCGAATTTTAAAGAGTTCTGGCCAGAGATCAGCATCGTGATTTATGTGGAAAAACCTCCCTAATTCAGACTTTAGTTTTTCTGCAGAAATTTGTCTGAATTCGGGATGATTTCATCGCTTGTCAGATGAATAAATCGGTCGAATAAATCTAGTTTTTTTATTCCTTGTCCCGAGATTGGTATGTCCGATTTCTCTTCTCAGTCACATCTCATTTTTTGTTGTTCAGATAACATTAGTACGATTGAATGATTTGATTTTCTGGTAATGACTAAGACTCATATATATTCTATATATATATGTATATTATATATATATATATATATATATATATATATATATATATATATATATATATATATATATATCATATACCATTCTTCATATTGGTGTGTCACTACAGCCTACTTGAACAAAGTAGTTGGATCAGTCACGGGTAGCAGATGATGCATGGTCTTGAATTACCATGCTGTAGGATATATATATATATCTATATATATATATATATATAATATATATTATATATATATATATATGTATATATATATATATATATCATGATTCAGGAATATGTTTTCCGTATTCAGGATTTCATGGCCGTTCCAATGCGTGTGTGTTCATACGTGAATTATCGATTTGTTAATGCGTGGCTTGTATTATGCCCAGGCACGACTAGGCTGAGCACCACTTTCATTTCCCTTTCTTCATCCGTCAACTAGTGGGAATTCTATCCTGAGGGAACTTGCTGTACCTACGAGTGACTGTAATGTCCTCTTGTTCATTCCTTTTGTTGGAGTGAAGTAATAGAATATAATGCTACCACTAATAATTGATAATAATAATAATATATTCTTAAAACCACAAAAGCCTGAGATGGACGGCTGTGACCATCAGGTGGAATGAAAGTGAATCGCCATTTGACAGAAATAGATTCTCCATATCAAGTATTGCTTACTCGTCTGTCTCCTTGACCATTTTCTGGTTTGTTGTGGTTATGCTGCTTATCAGTTGCTCTCAAGAGCGTTGGGGATTTTGGGGTTTCGGGGGAGGGGGGGGGGGGGTGGGGGGGGGGGCATTGTTTACCCTTGATTGTGCGTCACGAAATGTCAGGGATTGTTCGTCATAAGTCCCTTTTGATAATCGTATAATCCATAATCAATATTATGATAATATCCTGTGATATGAAAGAATGTCCTTACTTGTAAAAAATTAAAGATGAATTATCACATTTCATTTGGTTGCCTGTTTCTTTTGAATGCCTTTTAGTGTTTTCTTATTTATTTTCAAGTAACCTTGTTGATAGTGTTGCATCTTGTATCACCATTATAGAGGAAGTGGAGAAGTGCCGTGGAGGACAGAGGGTTGGTAGGGGGGGGAGGCTGGGGAAGGGTGGTAGTAGTAGTAGTAGTGACAATGGTGGTTTAATTCAGATGTTAAGGAGCTACATCGGCAGACAATGATGAATTCAATGTAGGTGTAACATTCATTGAAAAATAGGAAGTGGAGAACTAGTGTCAGGCAGGGCACAAGGGTAGCCTATACAAGGTTGGAGAAGGGTTAGGAGGAGGTTGCCGCAGTGACGTGTGGTTTGTGGGAGGTCAGAGCAATGTTTTTGTTGCACATGCAACCCACCCAAAGGTGCAACGAGACAAAGCCTTGCAGTTTTATGGCATCTCTCTCTCTCTCTCTCTCTCTCTCTCTCTCTCTCTCTTCCTCTCTCTCTCTCTCTCTCTCATTGTTATAAATAACGATGAACGATATATATATATATATATATATATATATATATATTATATATATATATATATATATATATATATATATATATATATATATATATATATATATATATATCATATATATATATATATATATATATATATATATTATATATATATATATATATATATATATTATATACCTATATATACTATATATATATTATATAATATACAGTACATACATACATACATAGATATATATATATATATATATATATATATATATATATATATTTATATATATATATATATATGTATGTATATATACATAGATGCTAACTTCTTATATGATCATTTTTTTTTATTTATATGATCTTTTGTAAAGAACTGTATTCTTTGGTAGACAAAAGAACAATGACATTTTGGTAAATGCATGACACAGTAAGACTCTTCTTGTGTAGTAGGTTTGTAAATCTTTGTGTAACAATACAGAATTCTTTAGTTTTCAAGGGTACCCTCGCTCTGTCAGAAGAAGCAAAAAATTGTGTATTGTTGTACAAGTGGACATGAAAACTACACAAAAATGGTCTTATTATCTCCTGCACCAAATTCTTTTTCCCTGGATGAGTGATATTAAGGATAACATAAAAGACTTGACTAAAACTTTTCAGGAAAACATTAATGGGTCAAGCAAAATGATAAGGATAACAATAAGTTCCCATACAAAACTTTTAAAGATAACTCTAATCTGTAAGAACAGTAATAACACGAGATGGTCAGCTAAAATATAAAGGATTACTTGCCGAAATTTGGGGACAACTATGAATGGCTAATTAAGAAGACTGTCAAGGAAAAAATAAAATGACAGAATGATATATGTATACGATGCTAACAAAAACCAAAACGATAACAAAGCAGTGGTCAAAACTGTGGATGTGGCACAGTGTCACTAAAATTTTGCTGGTGGGTATGTTAAGGAAATTTATGCAAGAACTATTCAGGATAAGTAAAAGTCCTTAAAGAATAAGTAAGAAGAGCCATTAAAAAAGTACAAAAATATTTCCTGAAGGATGGCCCGAAAATTTATGAATGATTTTAAATATGATGCATTGGTGGGGGACTGGGATGCAGCTATTCAACCATGTTGTTGAAGTTCGTGAGACCAAGGTAGGTGATTAGAAGCCAGTTTGATATATCAAACCAAGTCAATTGTATTATTTTTAGGAGCTCAGTATGACTAGATTATTGAATCCTGTGCCACAGATTTGGATCGTAAATCGTAGATTCTTGTCTAGGTAGTGGGAATTGAGTCGTTACTTTTATTTTACATGTATTTAGTATTTTATTTAGGATATCCTAATATATTACAATATGTCTTAACAGTATTTTCCATGTGTTTATTTTATTGCTGTGGGTTTTTTATAATTACTATTTACATTTAATTTTCATTTGTCCCTTCTTTACTTCTTGTATATTTTAATTCTTTATTGTTTTAATGTATTCCTGGGAATATTTTGCATTTTATATCAATATGCTTATACTATTTAACAATTTTTCACTGTTTCCAATATTTTCAACACTATCATTAAGTAATGTTATTTATGAATGTTGCATTGTATAACATTGTAGCTTTAGTGTGTCATTCAAATCCTCATTGTTGCACTCTGCGTGCAAGACATTCTTAATTTAAAGGTATTTTTATTTCCAGGTGGAGCGAGAAAATGTCGCTTCCAGCCAGACCCTGCGAGCTGCACTCAGTAAGGTGGAGAAGGCTCATCCGGGCTTCACTTACGAAATGGTGATGGGCCTCGTACGCAAAGCTGACCTCACAGTTAATATGAATGAGTCCATTCTCAGGCTGCAAGGTCTTGTGAATGAGTCTGAGTGTAAGTAGAGTAGGGAGCATTATTCATGCTTACTCAAGCTCATGTGATTTTTATCTTTATCCCAATTCATTTAGTATTACATATACTACTGATATATGTATATATAATGTTGCCAAGTAGAGATATCAATGTTTAACTAAGTGTTGCTTAAAAGAACTCTTGAGCTTGTCAAGTAACTGAGAACTGTAAAGATTCAGTATCAAGAAATTGCATGAGAAGTCAGAAAACTTTAAGAACAGGAAGTGAAGATTATATTGTAGAGTACAGCACAATGTTCTTAAAACCATAGCAAGATTAGTAGAACTCCCAATTTTCATTAAAAGTTCATTACTTTTATTATTAGAAAGCATTTAGATATACTTTCTGTGGGAAAAAGCATGGTAGAGAGTGTACCTCCACAAAGTATAAAATTTGGCAATGCACATAGTTGTAGGAGCTCAGTTTATAAAGTGCTTGTGGGATGGTATGTTTAGTATTTTTGGTTAGGTAGGGCATAGTTAACAATAAAATTTTATAGATTCAAAATATACTGCTAATAGTAGTTAGATTCAATTTATGTGTTTAGGTTTTGAAAAACTAAAGTGTTTATCACAAGGCTCCTTCCTGCAGGTGGGGACTACCGAGTGACACGCACCGAAGATGCCTTCCAGGAGTTGAATAAGAAATCAGCAAATCTAAAAAGAATATTATCGAGAATCCCAGATGAGATCACCGACAGAAAAACATTCCTAGAAACTATCAAGTGAGACTAGCATTTTATTTTGTTATTTGATGTATGTTTATGATCTGTAGTAGTAAGTTCTGAGAAATTGCTCGGTGACCATTCAGCTGGAGTTCAAAGAAGTCAAAATCTCTTGTGAGAGTTTGGTCTGAATTTCATTTGTTACCTAGATCTATAACCTATGCTGTCAGAGAGCAGTTGTGCAGAGAATAAGTAAAACAGAGTTGCGGTAAAGATTAGGAAATATTAATAGTAACAAGTAAAAGTAAAAGCTGATTTACCATCTTTTTCATTTTTTAGATCATGTGAAGTAGGTTTGGGATAATCTATACCACTCTTTGTATAGTAGTTACTTGTAATTTATTTACGGTGGTCTTCTTAGGTCATATAATTGATTTTCTTACATTTTTCTTGCTTTATTCAAGTGTACCTGTGGAATTGATCTAAAATATTATAAAAATTATACTGTATATATGGAAACCTGTCCTATAAAGACTGGTGAATATTATACTTGAAGTATTTTTGCAGAGAAATTGCAAGTGCCATAAAGAAGCTTTTAGATGCTGTATCAGAAGTCTCGCAGTTCATACCAGGGGCTCAGGGGAAGCAAGCTTTGGAACACCGCAAGCGAGACTTTGTCAAACACAGCAAGAAATTTAGTAATACATTGAAGGAGTATTTCAAGGAAGGACAGTAAGTGTTTTACAGTAATGTTTAGACTGTGGAAACAATATTATTATTATTATTATTATTATTATTATTATTATTATTATTATTATTATTAGTGTACTTAGGAAGCAGACCCTCTCTCAAGCATACTTTATTAAAAGTAATGGCTACTTCAGCAGCATTACACTTGTAGAGATTCTTCTCTATTTTCCGAATAGCGGCTTTTTCCGTGCTACTTAGACAGGCTAGTAGAGCACCTATGGAGGTCATGATCAAATAAAGAGTCAAAAATGGTGTATATATTTGAATTTTACAGATAAACTATGATACCATAGTTATCAAAGTCATTAACGATATACAGTAGTCCCCCGTATTCGCGGGGGTATGGCGTAACCAGAATCCCCCCCACGTGAATAGTTAGAATTCCGCGAATGTTTTGGAACCCCATATAAAAATGCTAAAAACAGCCTATTTTGTTAGTAAAACTCAAGAAAAACCCACTAAAAAAATTTTCATACATGGTTTTTTTAATAGTTTTATCATAAAAAAGTGCATTTTATGATGAAATTCATCAAAAAAAACCAGAATTTGTGGATATTTATAATCGAAAATACCGCGAATGCCGCGAATTTTCCGAATAATGCAGGGAAACGTTCCCAAGAGAAATCCGCGAATGTGTGAGTCCGCGAATCTGGAGAACGCGAATACGGGGGTCCACTGTATATATATATATATATGTCTCTCTCTCTCTCTCTCTCTCTCTCTCTCTCTCTCTCTCTCTCTCTCTCTTCTCTCTTTCTTGAAGCAAGCGAGCTTTCGTCTGGAGCTGCCAGACATCCTCAGGCTGGGAAGCTGAGGGTGGACTGATCTTGAAGCGGTGTCCGTCCTCGTTTTATATTTGGAGTTGACAGCAGGGGGTCTGCCCCATGCTGATCTACTATTGGCTGGTGGCGGTAGGTCTTCGTTTTCATTGGTGGCTTGGACCGGGTCTCAAGCCACTTTCCATGCGTTGATGGTTTTGCGATATTGTAAGTCCTGCAGCCTGCCTAGACCTCCTTAGCGGCGCGGTTACGTCGATGGGTGCTTTCGCTATGCTGCGGGACCTCACGGCTAACTTGATAATGATTGGCTGCAGGAGTATCTTGTTCCGGGGCGTTGTCTTCCGTGGAGTTGTCGTGCTCGGTGGTGTCATTGTTGGTGGCAGGTCTTCTCATACTCGTAGGGAGGAGAAATTCTTCCTGCGTCGTATTTAGTGTAGGTTTTACTTGCTGGATGAGAAGCGCCTCCAGCAGGCGTAACCGACGGGCATCAGGGGCCTTCCCGATGATCTTCGTGTTTTGGATGATCACATCCCGGGAGATGGCCTCTTGATGTTTGGTGCGTGCGTGATTTTTTATAGCCCCCTCTTGGGCGTGGCACGAGAGTCTCTTTGACAGGCGCATGGTAGTCATACCAACGTAGGCGCCGCTGCAACTGCGGACTGGGCATGTATACTGGTACACCACATGCGTCTGCTTCAGGGGGTCTCGTACCTGTGGAGAGGGGTTATTTTTTCATAATAAGGTCGCGCGTCCTCCGATTCTGGTAGTAGATTAAATTAGGTCGATATTTTTGGTGTCGTCGGTCGGGGATACATTTTCAGAAATAATTTTTTTGACCGAGTCCTCTTCTCACGTAATGTGAACTCATGAAGGCTTTATAATACAGCTTGATATTATCCTGGGGGCGGGTTGCGGGCTCTCACTACCGTACCATTTTCTCCAGGGCTGTACGGACTTCTCTGCTTCATTAATTTATTTGAATACCCGTTATTTACGAGTACTTGGGAGGCGCGGTCGAGTTCCTGATGAGTGTCCTGCCAGGTCGAGCAGTGAGAGAGGGCTCTCCTGACGAAGGCCCTGACGGTCGTGCTTTTGAATCTGGCGGGGCACTCGCTGTCCCCCATTGATGCAAAGTCCTAGGTTTGTTTTTCTTTGTGTAGACGGAAAGTACGAGCCGCTTCCCTCTTACTCACAAGGACGTCGAGAAAGGGGAGCCGATCGTCGGTGCTGTATTCAACCGTGTAATTCAGCACGCTGCACTGCTGGAATGCCTGACGGAGGGCTTCTACCTCATTCTCGGCGTCGACTTGAACAAAGATGTCGTCGATCTATCGTCCATATGGCTGTTGTTGCTGCATCCTAGCGAAGACTCGTTCCTCCACGGTTCCCATGTAAAAGTTAGCGAAGAGTACCCCCAGTGGGAGCCCACCATCGCTACGCCGTCCTTTTGGCGGTACATCTGTCCTCGATGGGTGGAGAAAGGGGCCTTCTTCGTGCAGATCTCCAGCAGCGTACGGAGCGAGGCTTCGGGTATGTTGAGGGGCGCTGTCGACTGACTCCTGTAGACACGCTCAAGGATGATGTCAATGGTTTCGTCGACAGGCACGTTCGTAAACAGGGACTCTATGTCCAGCGAGGCGATAATCCCCCGGTGCCAGGGGCGTCCTTGATGACTTCTAGGAATTCTACTGACGACTGCAGGCTGTACCGACTCGGGACGTAGGGGGTCAAAATTTGGTTAAGACGTTTAGCCAAGGCGTAAGTAGGGGCGGGCGTCTGGCTGATGATCGGCCGGAGGGGGTTTCCTGGTTTGTGAGTTTTTATGTTAGCATGGGGCAGACCCCCTGCTGTCAACTCCAAATATAAACGAGGACGGACACCGCTTCAAGATCAGTCCACCCTCAGCTTCCCAGCCCGAGGATGTCTGGCAGCTCCAGACGAAAGCTCGCTTGCTTCAAGAAAGAGAGAGAGAGAGAGAGAGAGAGAGAGAGAGAGAGAGAGAGAGAGAGACATATATATATATATATATCGTTAATGACTTTGATAACTATGGTATCATAGTTTATCTGTAAAATTCAAATATATACACCAATTTTGACTCTGTATTTGATCATGACCTCCATAGGCGCTCTACTAGCCTGTCTAAGTAGCACGGAAAAAGCCGCTATTCGGAAAATAGAGAAGAATCTCTACAAGTGTAATGCTGCTGAAGTAGTTCCATTAGCTTTTAATAAAGTTTATTATTATTATTTATTATTTATTATAATTATTTATTATATTATTTTATTATTATTATTATTATTATTATTATTATTATTATTATTATTGACTATGCAAACATTCATATCAAAGTAGGACTTGCAATACATGCAAAGTATGGTTCAACAGAATGATGTACAGTACTGAACACAAATAAAAAGGGTAAGTAGAGAGGAAATATATGTAATCCATCATTACCTTAGCTAATAGATCCAAGATGGCCCCAGATACTTCCAAAAGTGCAGAAATGGCATTAATGAATATCCTAGGCTACCTTAAAGTCATAGCCTAATTAAATGAACATGTAGAATCCAAAATAAAAAGTACACCTTATTGTAGTATACAAGTGTGTAATAAACATAATTTATACAACACTTGAGCAAGCACTGTACCTATAGTGTTTATGTCAAGTAACTATGTGATTAAACACGAGTAGTCTATACACCTTTCAGTATGATACCTTGAGAAAGTAATTTTACCACTAAACATCCCATGTAGCTAGTGGGATTGAAGAAACATTACATTTTGATGCCTACAAGTGACACTCATGGCACTTGGAGGTGTACAGAGGGTCATTTCATTACATTGAAGACCTCTGGAAACCATAGTTAAACTATGCCAAGCATCATTCTCCTTTAATGCATTTTGTTTGTAGAGCAATATGCAATGTTATTTTTTCACTTAACACTGACATATAAAAATAACTGTACCACATATTACTGCACAGTAAACTCCATAATAAGCAATACAGTGGATCACCCATATTCACATTCTCGAGATTCGCGGAATCACGTATTTGTGGATTTCTCTATGGACCATATCTACGCATTATTTGTGGGAAATTCGTGTATTCGCAGTATTTTTCTATGAGAAATATCCACAAATGACTGTATTTTCATATAAATTTTATAATTAAATGCAAAATTTGTGATAAAACTTAAAAAAGACAGGTATATAAGTAAATGCACATTTTGTGATAAAACTACTAAAAAAACCAGGTATAAGTATTTTTAGTAGGGTTTTCTCGAGTTTGAAGTAACAAAATAGGCAGTTCTTAGCATTTTAATGGGGGTTCTAAGTATTCGCGGATTCTAGCTAATTGTGGGGGCGGGTGCTGGAAGGTTCCACCTCAAATATGAGGATGTCCACTGTAGTATCCATACTATTATAGTATACATTATTATTCAATTTTTGCTGGGCTGTTGTCTAGAATGTAAAAATGTACAAAAAAAAATCTCTATCAGTTTTTAAAAGTGTAACCAGATAACTGAGTCACATTACAATTGTGGTATGGATCAAAGTGATCGTTGCTAAACGAGGGGCTAAAATTTGAGCATCGCAAAGTTAAAGAACTTGCACAGCTCAGTGGGAGAAGGGACTGTATGGAACAAAAAAAAAAAAAATTTTGTAAGTAGTATGGTGTCTGTAGTGAGTGGGTTATAGCCTCAAGTATTTTCAAGAAAAAACTGGTGTTATATCCATGCACTACAGTAACTGAATGGTTGTAACTAATAACTGGAAAGTAAACATTCACATTATGTTTACCGGTTAATTGTTTCTCTCCTCATACATTTTTTATAGCAAGCGTTTCTCTTTTCCAGGGCGAATTCTGTATTTGTAAGTGCCACCTACCTCATCCACCAGACCAATCTTATAATGCTGACAGTGAAGGACAAGTGTGAGTGAGAGTCTGAGCCTTTACTTTTCCCCCGTGACCATCTTGCACTACTCGGAGCGAATGTCAAATCCCAGCCCCTCTTTGGCTTATCAGGGAGCTCATTGCATTTGACGAGAATGCTTGGCAAGATTATTGCTCTTTACAGACTCTTGATATACTTATGATTATGACAGAGATGAAAGTGTTGTGATTTTAATAATATTAATTGGGCCATTGTCAGCATGGCCATTTCTTTCAAGTGCTATGTGTTTATTTTTGAAATGCTGGTATGCAATGTAGTATTGTAGGTTTTAAAACATTTCAGAATATACATGTATATAACTTGAATAAATGTGTTGCCAGAGTATATATTTTGCAGTGATTCACCGTTTTTATCACGAACCCTAACCTGGTATTTTAGACACATAATAGTGCTCCAGTATCTTGGGCTATTTTCTACTCTAGAAAATTTGGTAAAAGTTTAGGCATTATTACCACTTGTAGTTCTATCATGTGAATGTGAAAAAATTATTTCTCATGGTTACAGTCTTTGTGGACTGGAGAGACTTAGCGTTGAAATGCCAGCATAACATAAGTATGTGTCATGCGTACAATATATGGTTTGGAATGTATACAGGAAGAAATTTGTCTATATTTTGTGAATAACATGTCATAACTTGGCTCTTGTGCAACATAACATAGCTATTTTCGTTAATCATTTACAGAAGTTTACAGTTCATGTGTGGGATAAAATGTGACTTTAAGCACATATTTATGAAAGGCAATGACCTTCTACCTTTAACCTCTGAAAAGCATCTAAGTTTATTTTACCTCTGGAGTACTGCAAAGTAATTTTGCTTATAAGTGGCAAAGTATTTTTTAACCAATGCAGGAGCTGCTCAAGAAAAGAAAGTGCAAAAGTTTTGAATAGAATTGCAACAAGAATTCGTTCATACATGAAGTGTAACACTTATTAATGAAATTATTATTCTGTGTATTAGCAATTGGTTTTATCAAAAAAATGTTGTGGTGCAGTACTGACCACAAGGGGCTATTTTCATGTAACCGTAGGAGGGTAATGCCCTTGTGATGTGGCACATAACCTGACATCCATAGACTCATGCAAGGGAACAAATGAGGTTTGCCTATCATCATTACGAAAAAATCAAAGTGTTTTGTGTAGAGCTTAGTTTATTGTTGCCCTTATATAATTCTTTACATTATCACTGCCCAAGTAGATTGGTTTTCTTCTTTGTATCTGCAATGTTGATGTGTACTGATAATCTCTTTCCAAAATCATGCTTTCTTTCTACGCAGTACATCCATCCATAACCAGATGTCCAAGACTGAACTTTTGTTTAGGTGAATTTTGATTTCATGTATATTAGCGTAGGCATACTCAAGTGTTTGATGGTTTTGTGTGTTCATAAAATCAAATTGTTCTTAATTGTTGTGTAAAATATGTGTGGACACGATTAAAAATTTGTGTGCAGATTTTATTTTTTAGTAATTTTTCAACAGAATTTGTACGTAGATATGTATTGCTTCTCACTGGTTATTCCTTTCAAGGTGAAATGTTATGCAGAAAGACCTAACTAACAACCAGGCTAGTCGAGTATTTTCACTTCATTATTATCCTGTGTGCTCAGCAGCAGTCACTTAGATTTTATATATATCCCCTGAAAATAAGTGTTTTCTCTGACATCTTTTAGCATCTTGCCACAAACTTTGCAAGCAAGTAACAATTCTTTGATGCTAAGTAAATACTGTAAATAAATAGATTAATAAAGAATACAAGAGGGGAGTAATTAATTTAGATAAACTGAAATATGCAATACATATATAGAAGAAGGATAGCTAGATGAAAAATTCAAGAGATAAAGTAGCGGATTTTAATTAAGTGAAATTAACCATTATTATTAAAACCTATACCTTTTATGTAAATATATAATATATATATATATATACTATATATATATCTATATATATATATATATATATATATATATATATATATATATAGTATTATATATATATAATATATATATATAGTATATACTATATATAGTTATATTATATATATATATATATATATATATATATATGTATATACCTATATATATATATATATATATATGGATATATATATATATATAGGTATATATATATATATAGGTATATATGTATATATATATGTACTACACATATATACTCACACATACATATATCTATATCTTAACTTTTTTTGGCAAGATAATGAAATATGACAGAAAATGTGTAGCACAGCCTATACTGAATTCCTTGCATATGAATGTAGCCAGCACTGTTATATCTTTGTTTGTACTGCAGAATTCCAAATTCTAAGTTATATTTGTTTATGTTTATATTGGTTTCAGTGCTTGAGGAAATTTCCATGCAAGATATGTTCCCTTAACTTGAGCTTGCTTGAGGGATATACATCGTATAAATTTGCAATTTAGAAACTCGTGATAGAGTTAAATTGCTTAGAAATAATAATGAGTAAAAATAATGCTTTACAAGATGTAAGATGGAATACTAATTTAGAAATAAATTTGATTGAAATGTGTTTGATTGAATTTATTTGATTATTATACTTTACCCAAATTGGATTAAAAATACACAAGGCTTTAAGGATGGCATTTAAAGTTGAGTGTATTTAAATTTTTAAAGCAGAATTTGTGTAAGAGATTTTGAAACCAATTTGATATCAGCAAATTGGGATTGCCTTTGTTTGAAGACTGACTTGTGTAACTTGATTCCCACAGCCTTTGTAATGACACTTGAACGCAGTTACCTGTCATACTTTTCAACACAGTTGGCTTCTCTTTTTGATGGAAATGAATGAAAGCATTATATGTATATATTAAAGTTGCTTATCAATAGAAAAAGGACTGTCCCTTCATTTCCAATTGGATGTGTAGTGGCATTGTCTGTGATGGCTGCATCAGCCCAAGCAGAGACATCCTAGCACTTATCACGTTTAGATGCACGTATGCCACATAGCCTGAGTTTTGGAAGTAAGTCTTATGTCAAAATTAGAAATCTTTGTTTCTTTAAAGAGCACAGTGTGATCAATGTTTTCTTTAAATAGGGGTTCATTCTTGTTTGTAGCATCTGTGCAGTGTATTAAGTGTGACTTGTTGGTTTTATCTTGTGACCTAGCTTTCCAGTTGTGTTGTCGTCATTGCAAAGGACAATCTATAATACTGAACATTCCTGAGTTTAGGTTTAATTATGTCATAATCCAAATTGTTTTATTTTCTCCAGTTGGCATAGAAAAGACAAATCTTCCAACCTGATGATATGAACAGTAGTGCACAGTAATCAAACATTATTGGTACTTCAAGAAAGCTTTGTTGTTGTCATAAACTGCTCACTGTCGCTGATCTTTGGAAGAAGAGTGGCTTGTCCTTTTCAGCAGTTTCTCACTGAAATTATTTATGAAGATGACTATCATGTTTGAGCTGAAATGTGCATGCAAGACTATGGTGACAAATATTAAACAAAATAATGTAACATATCCCTTTGCATTACAGTTATTCAGAGAATTTTATCACAGATATGACAGAGATGTCATTACTTTTGAGAGTCCACTAGGAATTTCTTTAGCTGTAACCAAGCCAAAGATTGTTATATCAAGGAATTTTATGTATTATAGTATGTAATTAGAACTTGAGGTGAGGTTGAAAAGGGTTTTGCAGGGGATAATAACGTGTAAAAATTTTGATGCTCTCATTTCTTTTGGAAAATGAGAATGGTGTATAAAGTCTGCATTAAACAAAAGTAGTATTGAAGTTCTAACAGAAATAGAAAATACAATATTTAGTTACTTAGACCTTTTTTTAAGATGAATTGTAGTCAAAGAGTAAATTTTGAGAGAACCCATACCATTCAGTGAATAATAGATATTTTTATAGATATCTAAATAAGGTTGGAAGAACAACTGTGAATAAATAAGCAGGATGTATTATATTGTAAAATAATGTTGGATAAAGTAGATTAAGAATTATGAAATTCAGTAGGATATTCCTTTTATTGTTGTGTCCCTTTTCACCTTCTGACTTCTCTCTCTCTCTCCTACTTCAGCTTCTGTGCCAAAACTGTTGGTTTGTATGATTTTCAGTTTTACTTGAATTGTTTGTTTGTGTTTGTTTCCCCAGAAGTTACTTTATTTGAGAAGATTCACTAATTGCTTTCTTAGCCGATCTTTTCCCTTTGTTGAAGATTTTTGGTGTAAACAATTTGTCAGTATATACAGTATCTGGTTTTTGTAAAGAATCTTTTGATCAAATAAAATTGTAATTGCAAGACTTTTTTTTTCATTTATTACCTTTGTGACTTTTATTATTGAAATAGTGTAAATTTATGATCACCTTAAGTTTGTTCTTGAAAATTCTATAATGTTTTATCCCCAGTGTTTTAAATTCAGCTACAACATTTATTCTTCTCTTGTTAACTTTGGTTACATTTCTTCCGGCATTGTGTTCATCATTCTATTTGTGTCTTTCTTCTTTGTTTCTTCTTTGGTCTCCAGGTTCTTCAACTTTATTTCCAGAGGGAGGTGAGCTGTCTGAATAACGATATTTCAATTCTCTTTGCAACCTACTACCCTGTTTATTCTGACCAATAAAGTAGCACTATTCATGAACTGAAGAATTTTTTTTTTTGCTCTGAAAATTTAAGGAGATATAATATAAGACCATCATAAGAATATTTATAATTAATATTAATTCTAAGGAAGTTCTTCTTTGATATAAAAGTGCAGGACCTTGTCTGGCTGTGATAAGACAAAAGTAAGATAAAATGCTGCTTACAACTGTTTGATGCTTGTAAAATAGTAATCCATCACTCATTTCCTCTTACATATTTAGACTTTTCTACATTGTTGGAAATATGACCTACTACTGAGGATACTATGACCAGCTATAATGTTGCAAAATATAGTAAACTAAAATGTATAAAGCCAGATCTCTTTCTAGCATTTAATTGGATAATTTGTAGATAATACCCAACAGAGATGTCTGGAAGTTCTGAAGTATCAGACTATAATGCTGTGAAGATTCTTCGTTATTCTGCATTCAGGCTGATGTACAGATCAGTTCTGGCATTTTGCTTCCTCACCACCAATGAGCATTTCACACTGAATATGCTCATGAGTATAAATCAAAGGAGCCTTCCTGAACTGGCGGTAAGAGGGCCTTCAAAAAATACAAGATTGAGTGGTATGGCAAAATCCTTCCAGGCTTATGAGGGATCACCCAGACACCTGTTGCTCTGCTGCTCTAGTGGAATGTCGAGATTTTGTTGGTGGTTTTGAGAATAAAGAAGCAATCAGATTGAATAATAAGGTATTGTCTTATTTCTTGATATATAAGAAATCCATTGCGGAAATACAATTCCTTGATATATGTAGCAACCCTAGAAATTATTATTCTACTGATTTAACTGAAAATAACAAATGTGTTATATTTTTAACTGGAATGTGTTTAGCAATATCTGCTCTTAAAAAAATTTAACTTTGGTGATTTCATAACGGAATTGACGAGAAACATTAAATTTTTACATAGAAAAGTACTCTAGCTGGCCATATGGCTCGTCCCAACCTATGTTATATTAGATTTGCCTATTTTCAATATTCTTGCCTATTTTGATGCACTTTGTGCAGTTAAATTCATGCCAAATATGATAAAGAACGAAAATTTATTATGTTTTGTAGGTTTCTATTGAAATGGCTGTAGTTTTTTTTCGGTAATGATTATAAAGTCTCCGCTGATATGTAAGAAGTGTGGATAATGCAATATTATATTTGGTAATTTTTAACCAAATTTTTAGCTGAACAAAGAAATTATAAGCGTTGGCAAAAATACAATTTCCATTTTGAAACAAATGTTTTAAAACAAGAATGATTTTCATTAAATGTGGCAAAATTCCAGAATTTCGACATAAGACGAAGGTCACTTCAAGAAGCAACGAAGGCTCCAAAAATGGACTGAAGTTGAATACAGCTAAGACATAAAAACCAGTCATTCAACAAAGCTGTAAGTATAACTGACGAATGAAATATAATAACGTGATGGACTGGACGAGGGCCGATAGAATTTTCTTCAAAAATAAACATTGATGATGATTACATCAGGTATGATAGACAATGAATGGTGTTAAAAAGCATTTTCAGACACTGGCCAACCTTATTTATTTTCCCTTAATAAATACACGATTTAGTGTGTCCTCTTTTTACTTAAATAATTTTTCTCAATCCCAATCTTTGTCTATATTATGTTTTTCTATGTACGATTTTATTTCTCCGATAGTGTCCATAACGAGGTCGAATTGGAGTATCACTCTTAGAGTAGTACAGAATATTCATTTCACGTCGATTCTTCGACAGCGTTTATACTAAATGTACGTACGTCCTAGATCATGGCATTGACACTTCTCTCTGGATATCTTTTGATGCGTATTAAACACTTTAACATTAGTTTTGTTACGTTTAAAAGTACCCCATTAAAGAGCGGGTGAGCCGTTGTAAGGGAATCTGTACGTGGTGGACTCCTGTGAAGGAATTGGCGTGTGTGTGCCGTAATCCGCGATTTTTGAAGTGGAGACATAACGCCTGATGTAGGCCTATTAATTTGTTTAATGTGGTGTTCTGAGATGTTGTGAGTGGTTTGACTAAGCTGAAGTTTTAAGTTCAATTTTCTGCTGTAGCTGAAAGAAAATCTGAGGTGAGTTGTTTTATTTTGGTTAAACTCTAAGGCCACTTTCAACCATAGGCCTAGGCTAGTAGGTAGGCTAATTGCATTTGTTGAAAATATGATTTCCTTATGTCTTTACTAATGTATTCGTTGAACTTTCTGGGGATCATTTCATTAAAGTATTAGTTTAAGAGATACTCGAACCACATCCTAGCTAGGTATAGGCTTTAGCCTAGGCTATCCTACAGTTGTCGGGGACCACAGTGGGAAAATCATGGTTTTCGGTTTGGGGGAAGAAATAAAAAAACGAGTGAAATAGGTATCTATACTCAGTTTTTTCCATCTGTCCATCCGCCTGTGGTGTTTTCGCAAGGTAACATTGCGTCCCAGATTGTAAATACTAGGTAGTTACGCTTTGTGTAAGTTTTAGGTAAATAAAAGAATGTCTGGCTGTACGTTTGCAACTGAAAAGTGTTTTAATAATTTACTGTATGCGAATTACACCGTTAAGATTCGAAATAGGATATTATTCAAAGCCCAGGAAGCAGTGTTACCATGCGCAAACACCACAGGCGGATGGACAGGTGGAAAAAAACAGAGTAGCTATAGGTAGTAGGTAGGCTACGGTGATATAGTATAAGTATTTTACCTTACCTGACTTACCTAGGGCTCGGGCCCTTAACTGGGATGGGGCCCTTACCCTCTTGAGCCCTTTGCCCAATTAATTGATAGGGTTGTATCATACTCTAACCCAACCTAGGCCTAGGGCTTCATGTCCTTACCTAACTCAAGGACTAAGCAGTGGTGTCCATGGAAAATTCCCACTTAACCTAGCGTAGGTGCTAGCTCTTACCTGGACAGGGTAGCTTCACCTCCCTGGAAACTTTTACTGAACTAGGTGGATTGTGTTACTTTAAAAACATTCAATAAATCTTACCTTAATAGAAATGGCAGAAGTAACACGAGGACGAACATCTAATTCATTCTTGGCTTGCCTTGGTGTTGAAGGCCACTGGATTTCAAACTAAAGAGGGGACAGCTGCTTTGCTACTGTGAAAAATGGCACAGCAATTGGTCCTCTGGTATTGGGTAACAAAAAGATACCAAGATACACCCAGATACATATATACCTATTGCCAGAAATACTCCAATCCATTATCAGGTCCCTTAATTACAGTCTTTGATCTCTCTCCAAACATGTTTAGTAGTTTGTGTAAGTCTGTCTGGATTACAGGGGTCCGAAAATGTCCAGAGTAATTAACTGCCACCTTAATGTATTCCTGTGATGGTCAGGGTATATATGACTGTGCCTTTTGTTCTTTGATTTTTGAAACTGTTAATCATGAGCTGATGTTGGGCTGTTAGTTTCTTTAATGCATTTTTGTTGAAAGGTCCAAGTTTTGGTTTTGGGTTGGAAACATTTATGCAGTTTCTTGCAGTAGCTGAAAGAAGTTTTGCGGTCAATTGTTTTATTTTTCAGTACAATTTTTTTTCCCCTTGAGGTACCAGACTGGTCAAGACATTTGAAAGTTATGGGAAATATTTTGGAAACAATTTTTTGTAATATGTAATTGATACATTTCTGTAGGAACTCTGTATTTGTTTCTATCATCATCTATGTTGATTTTTGGATGTCCTCTTCCTTGCCTTCACTAAATCTGAAAAGCAAGCCCATTGATTTTTATTTGTAGTTATGTATTAGTTGCTTTTTGATTGTTTTTAATATATCATAGCTGTTCTTAAACTGACATGTTTTTAGTTTCTCTTAAATATCTTCAAAAAATTTTAATACGTTTATTTCTTAGAACAGCTCATCAAACAGTCTGCAAGCTTTGGAATTCTCAATCTGCATTAATATTCATTGGTCCAGTAATGCTTAGGGCTAGGTTAGGCAAAAGCTACAGTCTTAAGATCTCTGCCCTAAGTCCTTCAAATAAAGACTTCTGGATAATGATGATTCGAAGAAAGTTAGTTTAGTTTTACTGAATTTATTTCTGAAAATAATTTTGGTGGGATGAACATCTGTACTATACATACACTTATTTTTTAATCTGGCGAAAATGTTCTTCGTAGTTGGTGGCTTAATAACACAATTTGTTTCTGTCGAATGTATGTTATTTCTGTTCATGATGCTACCCAGTTGAAAGACCATGATAAATTGTGTTCAGTAGCACTACTACCAAAGCCAGTATTTTGATTGGGTTTCAGATGCGCACAGTATAATGTAAAACGGTTTAGTATATTTCCCATAACTTTCAACGGAAATTGGAGCAAACAATAGCCTGGTTTTTGTGTTAATTTCAGAATACTTTAAGTGCTTGAAAGCAATGTTGTGTTACTTTGGCTGCCCTTTTTCTGCTTATGTCTGTGTTTATATCTGCAACTGTAGCTATTGCTCTTTCTTAAGTACACACCAGGATTTTTCCGTACGTTTCCACGTTTATAAATTAGATAAGTAAAAAATTGTTTGGAGGTCATTCCTTGTAGGACAATTCAACTAACATGTAGAATTTTTTTAATGGAACCATGTTAATGTTTAGTGGAGTGCCAAAAGTTTAATACATTTTCTCTGCCTTACATTTGAGGATAATGCATATATCTGGTAAATACATGTATGTATATGGGTTATAGGTCAGTATTCTTAAATGAACGACATATAATTTTTAACTTATTTGTTTAGATCGTTTTAAATGCATTATTGATATTGCAGCATTTTGAGTAGAAGTGAAGTGATAGTTCTGTTACTGTTGTGTTGAACTAGGCCTATGATTTCATGACCTTTAGGATACATTTTTGTACTTTTAAGAGATGCTGTGTTTCCTGGTCAGGTACAAGACATATTAGCATGAGACATTATTTATTGACAGGCTTACCTTTAGAAGTATACAAGCAACAGCATGGCATCATCAAATTAAAGGCTTAGGGTGAACTAAACTGAAGAATTATCCTCACTCAAACCGATAGTGGCTGTTCCATTTAAATTACTTACCTGTCTGATAAGGTTCTCATGTAATTTTTCATCAATCCCATGTGAGTAGGGTCTAGTCTTTGGAGAATGTTGACAATTAAATGTTTCTTCTAGTATTCAGTATAATTTATTCTATTATGTGTTAAAATATATGGGAAATATATAAAAGCCTACTTAAAGATAGTATGTATCTGAACCCCATTTTTAGACTACTTCAGCGGCTTTGCTATATACTCTTGTATTTGCAAATTTTTTTTTTTTTTTTTTTTTTTTTTTTTTTTTTTTTTTTTTTTTTTTTTTTTTGTGTCTCACAACTCGGTAGCGTTACTAGCAGACAAAATGGATTTGATGGAGAAATTGAGTTAAGTAAGCTTTCATGCTGATCACGTTAGTAATAATTATATGAAATTTAATGATGCTTCTCAGACATGGTACGTTCTCCCAATCATCATTAAGCTGCCAACTCCTAACAAGTTTCGCTGACTCCGTAGGAAGCTGCAATTTCCTTAAATGAACTAACATTCTAGCTAACAAGCGGTCTTGCTCTTCTTAAGTTTCAGTGTATGTTATAGTAATATTGAATCTGCTCTATAATCTTAAGAAAACTAGATAATAGCTTTAATTTTGTTCTAGTTCCATTTTCATGTTTATTTTCACCACTCATCTATAAAGTGCATTGTTTGTCAGACTTTCATATTTTGTCTGCATTAACATTATACACTTTGTACAGATAAATCCATCTTATTCCCTTGTAAATGACCCCTGAATTGCGTCTTGAATAGACAAAAATGTTTTATTCATATCATAAAAATTGAAAGAAACTTTACACTATTGAATCAACTTTTAATAAAGAAAAAATTAACTTCGATATAACGGGGCTTTGTCATTACAGGACCCATACAAATTTGTTTAGCATAGATCCATTAGTTGAACTATTAATGTGGCAGCGACCGAAGTACGGGTGTATGTTTTGTTATATATTATATATAATTATAAATATACAGTATCTATATGTGTGTATATGGGTAAAGCAAATCAGAAGCATTCACTCACAAGCATCTATAAAAGATACATTGACCGTTACATACATTTCCATTCTATTTAGGCTGTGGGAGCAGGTCTGACTTGCTTACCAGATGAATTGCAGGCCGAGATAATATTCCACCTGGTAGAACATCAAGGTGAAATCTTCTCACCGTAGAATTTCTCTTGCTATGGATGATGTGTTATTATTATTATTATTATTATTATTATTATTATTATTATTATTATTATTATTATTATTATTATTATTAAACCAACAAATACCTTTTAACATCTCAATTCCTCTCTATTTTCTGAACGTTTAGTTCTGTAAACACTGAGTCCGAACGGTAAATACCTAAATGCAGAACTAACCAGTTGTGAGGAAATCGCATAATATTAAAAGACACATATCACTTGATGTGACAGATTCACTACTAACAATAGTAAGAAGAAGAAGGAAGAAAAATACGAAAGAAAAAAACCAGCACGGGTATTAGTAAAAATAATGATGGTTTAAATCGTATGATTACACAGTAGTACCAGAGGCTACAGAATAATAATAAACGATATTAATATTCACAACAAACAAGAGCATTAACCTATGCAGAAAATACAGATGATCACCATAAGAATTTCTTTTTGTGTTGCAACAAAGGTCTGCATGAACGCATGATAATTTTTGTGAATATATTCTAGTCTAGATAACTTTCATCGCCAGTCCTTTCCTAAGAAAACAAAACTTATCTGTGTATGTATAAATTTAGCTTTCCGTAATAGTGAAGGAACGAGATCCTATTATGCCACAAAGCGCCTCAGTAGTGGCGTGGTCGGTATGGTGTTGGCGTGCCACCTCGGTGGCCGCGAGTTCGTTTTCCAGGCATTCCATTGAGGAGTGAGAGATGTGTATTTCTGGTGATAGAAATTCACTCTCGACGTAGTTCGGAAGTCACGTAAAGCCGTTGGTCCCGTTGCTGAATAACCACTGGTTCCATGCAACATTAAAACACCATGCAAACAAATCCTATTTTGCCACAGACAACTGTGGTGATATGGCGAATAAATAAATAAAAAAAAATGTGAGGGACGAATTGAAAACGAAAGGAGTTAGGGAAATAATGAAAGGAGTCACTTGGATAAAAAAAATGACCTACCTCTTCCCGTATCCGTAGCAGTGGGAGTGTGTACATACGTACGTCGGGACTGACACCAAACAAGAATGTACGCAATTTATCCAATTTTAGCAGTTCTGACTGACATCGTATTTCAGTGTTTCTTGGGAAATTGACGGGATGATCTACGTCGGTCTCGACATCACGCGCTACACGTATCGTTTTGTGTTCATTCCGCGTATCAAGGAGAGCGAAGAGATCAAGATAATTCGGGAAGTGTGTTGTGGTCAGTCAGCTGAAATTTAAATCGGTAGACGTTTGCAAATTTCTCTTGGTCAGGTACTGACTGGTAAATATCTTCCCTATTACGGATGAATGAATAAGTCATTCTCTCTCTCTCTCTCTCTCTCTCTCTCTCTCCTTCTCCTCTCTCTCTCTCGTCTCTCTCTCTCTCTCTCTCTCTCTCTCTCTCTCTTTTATTATTATTATTATTATTATTGTTGGTTTGAATTATCAGATTTTGTTTTACATTAATTCCCGCGTCTCCGTTTTATTCATCTACATTCATTTATTTTATTGTTTCCAAATTATTAATGACAATTTCTGTTTCTGTTATCCCGTCCTGTGTAAAGACTATCTGTTTATATAATTATATATTATATATATATAATTTTATTATCTACATTCATTTTTTTTATTTATGTTTCCCAATTCTTAATGGACAATTTCTGTTTCTGTTATCCCGTCCTGTGGTATTGGATTATCTGTTATGTGATATAGTATATTATAATATATATATATATAATATAATAATCTATAATATAATAATATATATATATATTGTTAATGGGTGTCTGTAGAGATAGAGAGAATATATAATTGCATAAGGAAATGGTTCCCAAATTAGTATGTAATAAACTTTAGCAATATCTCATTCGTTATTAATTTGCAGAGGCTAAGAGAGCCTGTGTCTAGTATAAGTAAAGCCTTAATACTCATGTGTAGAAAAATAGGGCTATCCACATTGGTGTGTTACAGTCTTGTACCCTTTCGCCTTTAACTAGCAACGATAGGAAGGATGAGTTTAATAATCTTATATCTACTCTATTAAAACAAAATGAATTTAGTGGTCTGTTACAGCTGTTTTCAGGAAAGTGTTGATATGAAGCGATTATTTTGGGGGTTGGGGTTGAGGAGGAATTTATTATCAGCAATACTTTGTAAATGTGTATTTATTTTATGATTGATTTTCCTCAATTTTCATTCGTTATATTTTTCTCTGATATCTCTTTTTCCCTATATGAGTTTTGCATTCTTTGGAAACTCGCATTGCAAGGCAATGAATTTTTAAGCCTGTTCTCTGTGAATGATGATAATCGTTAATGTGATCATTCTCTCTCTCTCTCTCTCTCTCTCTCTCTCTCTCTCTCTCTCTCTCTCTCTCTCTCTCTCTCTCTTTTGCCTCTAATTATATGATCGACAAAGCAGTGAGAGAAGTTAGCTCTCCTGGCTTATGAGAGAGAGAGAGAGAATCATAGCC
>NC_061101.1:23681859-23708804 GCF_015104395.2 Macrobrachium nipponense | reverse complement strand
AGAATCATAGCCTCTGCTTTAAATGTGGAAGACATCGGTCACTGTGACATTGTATTCTTTAGCTAATAAAGTCACGATGAATCCAAATACAGAAAACTTCCACAACATCCATTTCTTCAGCCTACCATGATTAGTGTTTACCATAGCTAAAATGTTCATTCCTTAAGGAATGTCTTCCGGTAGTGTCACGAGGTGTTTTAACTGCGCAGACATCTAGTTTTTCTCTTAGTCTTTCACTAGATATTCTTTGGGGTCAATATAAATGAAAGAGAATGGGATATTAATAGTGGATTCAAACTGCTAAATTATAAGAACTTCAGTTCTTTATTGAATCGTTGCCGGTTTCCTTCCTGTGAAAGAAAGACGGAATAAAGATGAATAAACTGCACTTTTAACCTTTCAAGGAACATTTTCAGGCAGTCGGTTTTGCTCTGAGCATTCTCCGTAGGGGGTATAGCCGTCAGTGCCTCCACACGGTGCACTGTAGGCATTAAATTAAGGTCCGCTGCAGCGTCCTTTTGGCCCCTAGCTGTAACACCTGTCATTCCTTGTACTGTACCTCCATTCATATTCTCTTTCTTTCATCTTGCTGTCCACTTTCTCCAAACAGTTGTTTCATGAGGTTTTCCTCGTGTTGCGCCTTTCAAACCTTTCTGCTCGCAATTTCCTTTCCAGCGCTGAATGACCTCGTAGGTCCCAGCTCGTGACTTTTGGCCTAAATTCTATATTCCTGTCCTATTCCATAAGTAGTGAAACGGAATGGGAAGTTGCATTCCTCTACTATGAGATTCAGGGCCTCTGTAACACGGTTTTTTCGCAATAACTTTTTATCTATGCACTTCATAAATATAACGCTTATTCAGAATACATATTATATTTACACATAAATTTTGACTGTATTCTGCACTACGTAGGTTGAATAAATTTGGTACTTACAATGTAAACGTGACTTTTTTTTTTTTTTTTTTTTTTTTTTTTTAAGACGGGCCAACTTAAAACCTCAGAGAAAAGGTTTCGAAACGGCAGTCGTACGGGTAACTTATGTAACTTATGACAGCATTTCTTCCCTCTTTCTCGATGGATGATTGGCTATACGTAACGAAGGCTAAACCTCTGGCAACAATGACATACAAATTTAAATACAAGCAAACCAGTACACCTTTATGAACTCTGGAACCTCTCCACTGATAATTGTCATAATGAACAAACTAACAAAATATGTTAATAAATACAAAAACACTTCGATTATTAGTCTAACTCCCAAAATAAGTTTCCTAAGAAATTGCAGTCTACTTTATAGGTCACAATCAGATTGACAAGATGTAGGGAATACTTGGTAATTATCAAAAACATAGTAGACAAGCTTGATTTGATAACTGCTATATCCAATGTCAAGCCATTTTTATTTATTGGCTATCTACCTATTTACTGAAAAAAATAGCCGGTACCGTATATTGGCTTTAAACTTTCACCAATAACTATCGTCAGAATGATGACTTCATGAGGCTCCACCCGCTTTCGCCTCGTTATAATTCAGGATAACACTGAAGGCTACCATGGGCATTGTTGGATTAGAAAATTTAACTTCTGGCTATAAAAACTAATTTCTCGAGTAGTAGTAAGAAGTGCTAAATGATCCTCAAGGATCCCAGCAGTTGGCCTAAACGTTTAATTCATGTATATTTCTGCTATACTGTTGCGGCACTACTGCTACAGTAGTATTACTACGCTAGCACTGATACCCCACCCACATCTTTGTATCGTTCCGCCATTCATAAAGTCTTTGGGTTTCAGAGCCGATGTAGTTTCTGTCTGGTGGATGGGCGGGGCAACATTTCGTCAAAAGGTGTTTGTTTACCTTGCTTACGTAATGAATGTTTTTCGACTCTTGGCTCGTAATCATTGGCCATGGCGTCGGCTAGATCATTTTTACTCTATAAGAATTAAAACTATCGGGTTTAGGTTATTGATAATGTTGACAAAATTTGTGTGTGGTTGTAAAATATACATATGTCAACTTTCAGCTACATCCGGTGCTTTGACAAGGAGCAAAGTCCAAAAAACCGTGTTACAGAGACCCTGAATCTCATAGTAAGTTACTAGAATTTAAGCGTGTCATCCGGGTGGGTCCCGCCTCCACCCTCAAGAAGAGGGGGCTCTGATTTTTCGCGGACCAAGAGAGACGGACCACTGGGCTCTTGTGGTCGATACTACATACTCTCTTAGTACAGGCAGCTTCCTCCGATGCGTGGACTACGACTTTGGTCTTGGAAAGAAGAGGAGGAGGCGACAGAGGCTAAACCGGTAATTTCTTTTTGGAATCACGATATGCTCTGAAACACCAGTTCAGGCTTCTTTCTTGCGTTTTTTTTTTCCAGTGGTCAGCTATGTGTTTTATGTCGTGTGATCCCCCTTTTTTTTATTGGGATGCCATCTGTTCACGGGGAAAGTTTAACGTTATCATTTTCATCGATAGATTATTTTGCATTGTAACTATTTTTTCATAAATTTACCCTTCGAAAGTCACTACTGCTATCTCTCATATATATATTATATATATATATATATATATATAATATATATATATATATATATGTATATATATATATATATATATATATTATATATATATATATATATATATATATATATATATATATGCAGAAGCCAGGTACTATGTCGTACCTCTAAGTAAATGGGGATACAATCCACAATGAAGTAAATTCCTCTTGTAGTTTAAATATATTATTACTGTATAGGATTAAAGCTTTCGACCATCAACTGTGGTCTTGTTCACTAAAGTGTGATATGTCACCTCAAGGAACTGACAAGAAAGAGCACAACCATTTGAAAAAACAACGGTTAGGAAACAAGCTAGTTCAAATTTATGAATGATCAGGCGGTTGAGCCCTCGTTCTTTCCAGAATTCGTCTTGATCTTCGTGGGGGAATTTTTCTATTGTCAACTGCTTGTTCTATGGTGGTTGGGTGGTTAGTTGGAGAAATAACCTGAGTGGAGTAAACAGGAGAGGAAGCAGCATCGTTATTGGCACATATATTTCTAAAGTTTGAAATTTTCCCTTTCCTACATATCTCCTCACAAATAGCTGTATTTTCTGTAATGCCAGTATTTCCTGCAAAGGTCTCGTTTAATGAAATTAACGCCCCTTCTACTACTCGTCTCAAAGTCCGGTCGTTACATGCAAAAACAACCTTTGTACCTTTAAAATTTATTGCGTGGTTTTTCTCCCATGTATGTTGCGCAATTGCACTGTATGAACTTCCCCTTCTGCAAGCAGCAACGTGTTCTTCCCTTCTCTTATCAATGGAACGTCCGCTTTCTCCCACGTAACATTCATTGCAATCACTACAAGGTATTACATATACTCCTACTTCTCTCTATTACCCGGGTTATTTTTAATGAGTTTCTTCTTGATTGTACTTGTTGAATACGGAAAAACCAACGTTAAGCCGTTCTTTTTTCCTTTAACTGCCTAGAAATTTATTAAGTTCTCTATTATAAAAGGAAGCAAGAGATGCCTTAAAATCTGCCTTTTCAGTTATATCATGAGGGGCGTAAAACATCGATCTAGCTTTAGATAGAGACTGTAGTATAAAAAACTTTGGGTAACCACAGTTTAGTAAAACTATCTACCAAGAAATTTATTTCGGCGTCAATGAACTGGGGATCGCATATTCGGTATGCTCGAAAAAACAAATTGGTTAAAACGTTGTGCTTTATCTTTCGGTTCATGGTATGAAAAGTAATGGATATAGGTGTTTGTGTGGGTGTTCTTTCTATACACGCTGAATTTAAAGTCACTACTCACTGTGTCTCTATGAACTACCATATCTAGAAAGGGAAGCCTATTTTCCATTTCCTTTTCCACTGTAAATTTAATAGAGGGCAAAAAACCATTTAGCAACTCTAAAAACCTATGAAAGGCTTCCTCGCCGTGTCTATAAACAATAAAAACATCATCTACATACCTAACCCAAATTTCAGGCTGATGTCTTCTGGTAGTGTGTCAACGTATACCTTTTCGAAAAATTCCATACATAAGTTAGCCAATATAGGGGAGAGAGGTGAGCCCATCGAGACCCCGGATTTTTGTTGATAGAACGAACCATTAAACTCAAAAATTGTAGATTCAACGCAAATGTTAATCAAATGACAAAATTTATCTATGTGCATAGGTGGCTTGAAAATATTATCTGAGGCTAATTTCTTCAAGTTGTCGAGCACGAAACTCAGTGGTACATTTGTGAATAAAGAAACTATATCTAGACTGTACATAGTACCTATAATTCTTTTCCTTAATTTGATCCATAAAATCCATACTGTGCTTAATGTGAGATTTCGAAATGTCCCTATTAATTTCCCCAAAACATCCGCTAACCATGATGACCAGATCCGACTGAGGATTGTTGCAGCTAGCGACAATGGGCCTTAAAGGACACCCCTCCTTGTGAATCTTGGGAGTTCCGTAAAAATAACTAAAAGACGGCAGTTTTCTCGCTAGCTTACTCAGGACTATATTTCTGGTTTCTTTTTCCACACCACTGCTAACTATGGCTTTTATTTTCTTGTTAAATTCAGACTGCAAATCGCTAATGCAAGGGGGGGGGGTTTTGTTACTTTTTAGGTATGTGTTACTATCGTTTAAGAGCCTTTGTGCCTGATCAGGTAATCGTTCTTATTCATAACCACTACACAGCTCCTTTGTCTGCTTTTAAAATTTTAATACTTGAATTCTTCTTCAATCTATCTAATGCCAAGTTGAAAACGTCGTTGGTAAATGATCTAACCTCTTCTTCAAAACTATGAAGCAACATGCCTTTAATAAAATCTACGTTTACTCCTGTATGCTTGTAGTTAAATTGATTGATGCTACCAATACCTCTAATGAAATCAATATCCTCCAGTGCCCAGAGAAAAAATTGAGACCTAAGCTTAGGTCTCAATTTTTCTCTGGGCACTGAGGATATTGATTTCTTGTTAAATTCAGAGCTGCAAATCGCTAATGCAAGGGGGTTTTGTTACTTATGGTATGTGTTACTATCGTTTAGAGCCTGTGTGCCTTGATCAGGTAATCGTTCTTATTCATACCACTACACAGCCTCCTTTGTCTGCTTTTAAAATTTTAATACTTGAATTCTTCTTCAATCTATCTAATGCCAAGTTGAAAAACGTCTTGGTAAATGATCTACCTTTCTTCTCAAAACTATGAAGCAACATGCCTTTAATAAAAATCTACGTTTACTCCTGTATGCTTGTAGTTAAATTGATTGATGCTACCAATACCTCTAATGAAATCAATATCCTCAGTGCCCAGAGAAAAATTGAGACCTAAGCTTAGGTCTCAATTTTTCTCTGGGCACTGAGGATATTGATTTCTGTTAAATTCAGACTGCAAATCGCTAATGCAAGGGGGTTTTGTTACTTTTAGGTATGTGTTACTATCGTTTAAGAGCCTGTGTGCCTTGATCAGGTAATCGTTCTTATTCATAACCACTACACAGCCTCCTTTGTCTGCTTTTAAAATTTTAATACTTGAATTCTTCTTCAATCTATCTAATGCCAAGTTGAAACGTCGTGGTAAATGATCTACCTTCTTCTCAAAACTATGAAGCAACATGCCTTTAATAAAATCTACGTTTACTCCTGTATGCTTGTAGTTAAATTGATTGATGCTACCAATACCTCTAATGAAATCAATATCCTCAGTGCCCAGAGAAAAATTGAGACCTAAGCTTAGGTCTCAATTTTTCTCTGGGCACTGAGGATATTGATTTCATTAGAGGTATTGGTAGCATCAATCAATTTAACTACAAGCATACAGGAGTAAACGTAGATTTTATTAAAGGCATGTTGCTTCATAGTTTTGAGAAGAAGGTAGATCATTTACCAAGACGTTTCACTTGGCATTAGATAGATTGAAGAAGAATTCAAGTATTAAAAATTTTAAAAGCAGACAAAGGAGGCTGGGTAGTGGTTATGAATAAGAACGATTACCTGATCAAGGCACACAGGCTCTTAAACGATAGTAACACATACCTAAAAGTAACAAAACCCCCTTGCATTAGCGATTTGCAGTCTGAATTTAACAAGAAAATAAAAGCCATAGTTAGCAGTGGTGTGGAAAAAGAAACCAGAAATATAGTCCTGAGTAAGCTAGTCGAGAAAACTGCCGTCTTTAGTTATTTTTTACGGAACTCCCAAGATTCACAAGGAGGGGTGTCCTTTAAGGCCCATTGTCGCTAGCTGCAACAATCCTCAGTCGGATCTGTCATCATGGTTAGCGGATGTTTTGGGGAAATTAATAGGGACAATTTCGAAATCTCACATTAAGCACAGTATGGATTTTATGGATCAAATTAAGGAAAAGAATTATATAGGTACTATGTACAGTCTAGATATAGTTTCTTTATTCACGAATGTACCACTGAGTTTCGTGCTCGACAACTTGAAGAAATTAGCCTCAGATAATATTTTCATATTTTCAAGCCACCTATGCACATAGATAAATTTTGTCATTTGATTAACATTTGCGTTGAATCTACAATTTTTGAGTTTAATGGTTCGTTCTATCAACAAAAATCCGGGGTCTCGATGGGCTCACCTCTCTCCCCTATATTGGCTAACTTATGTATGGAATTTTTCGAAAAGGTATACGTTGACACACTACCAGAAGACATCAAGCCTGAAATTTGGGTTAGGTATGTAGATGATGATTTATTGTTTATAGACACGGCGAGGAAGCCTTTCATAGGTTTTTAGAGTTGCTAAATGGTTTTTTGCCCTCTATTAAATTTACAGTGGAAAAGGAAATGGAAAATAGGCTTCCCTTTCTAGATATGGTAGTTCATAGAGACACAGTGAGTAGTGACTTTAATTTTCAGCTTGTATAGAAAGAACACCCACACAAACACCTATATCCATTACTTTTCATACCATGAACCGAAAGTAAAGCACAACGTTTTAACCATTTGTTTTTTTTCGAGCATACCGAATATGCGATCCCCACCCGAGTTCATTGACGCCGAAATAAATTTCTTGGTAGATAGTTTTACTAAACTGTGTTACCCAAAGTTTTTTATACTACAGTCTCTATCTAAAGCTAGATCGATGTTTTACGCCCCTCATGATATAACTGAAAAGGCAGATTTTAAGGCATCTCTTGCTCTTCCTTATAATAGAGAACTTAATAAATTTTCTAGGCAGCTTAAAGGAAAAAAGAACGGCTTCAACGTAGTTTTTCAGTACAACAGTACAATCAAGAAGAAACTCATTAAAAATAACCCGGGTAATAGAGAGAATGTAGGAGTATATGTAATACCTTGTAGTGATTGCAATGAATGTTACGTGGGAGAAAGTGGACGTTCCATTGATACGAGAAGGGAAGAACACGTTGCTGCTTGCAGAAGGGAAGTTCTTACAGTGCAATTGCGCAACATACATGGGAAAAAAACCACGCAATAAATTTTAAAGGTACAAAGGTTGTTTTTGCATGTAACGACAGGACTTTGAGACGAATAGTAGAAGGGGCGTTAATTTCATTAAACGAGACCTTGGCAAGGAAATACTGGCATTACAGAAAATACAGCTATTTGTGAGGAGATATGTAGAAAGGGAAAATTTCAAACTTTAGAAATATATGTGCCAATAACCGATGCTGCTTCCTCTCCTGTTTACTCCACTCAGGTTATTTCTCCAACTAACCACCCAACCACCATAGAACAAGCAGTTGACAATAGAAACATTCCCCCACGAAGATCAAGACGAATTCTGGAAAGAACGAGGGCTCAACCGCCTGATCATTCATAATTTGAACTAGCTTGTTTCCTAACCGTTGTTTTTTCAAATGTTTGTGCTCTTTCTTGTCAGTTCCTTGAGGTGACCTTATCACACTTTAGTGACAAGACCACAGTTGATGGTCGAAAGCTTTAATCCTATACAAGTAATATATATTTTAAACTACAAGAGGGAATTTACTTCATTGTGGATTGTATCCCCATTATATATATATATATATGTAAAGGCTAAAAAGAAATCTAGAAAATAGCTTTTCGAAAAACTCCGTTAACTTCATTAAAAATCTTAAAAACATAAAACGTTTAAAGATAAAAAGAAAATTTACAAAATATAAAATGTGAATCTCTGCAGATGTACAGCTATTAAAGATAAAACTTAAATTTCATGAACAGAATTTAGAGAGTTTTCGAAGGTATTCACTAAGAAATGAATGCAGCTAAGGAAATGAGCCTATGGGCAACACGGAAAGAGATTTGGAAAAATTAATTTCAAGTGTTGTGAAGGGGTACTGAGAATAAATAATTGCTTACCGGTCTTAGGTACTCCTTGTTTAATTAATCAAAGGAGGTTTTTAGAATTAATGGAGGAGCTATAGAAGTTTATTTTGCATTTGTTCAATGATTAAAAAAAACCGTATATGAAAAATTATTTTGCACTGAAATATTTGTTCTCCGACTAGAATGAAAGCGAACCTTCAGTGGTCTTTTAGCTGAACACGTAAATTTCGTCATTACATCTCGGAGAAGTATATAAACATAAAGATCACCGAAGATCCCAATAAAAGAGTGAGTAAATCCTTATTGTTTTGATCTGAAGGTATGAAGGAGTTCGTCAAAATCCATTCAAAATCGTAATTCGGACGTCTTCAAAAGAATTTTTTTATTTTTCCTACTCCATGAAAGGTAATGAAGCATAAATTGCTTTTTTTTTTTTTTTTTTTTTTTTTTTTTGCCGTAGTAGGTAACTAGACCTTTGGCCGATAGTATACCCTATCACCTATATATGTACATCGAATCGTTTTGCACAGGACATTTTACTTTTGAGAATTTGTCACAAATTTTTCAACTTAGATTTTCAACAGAAGTATTTCCTCGCTGCTTCATGAAGTAGGAATGTTAATACGAATTAGTTTTTTTTTTTTTTTTTTTTTTTTTTTCAAAAATCAACTAGGCGGAAAACTGTTTCCCCTTTGTAGCCCAGGCTGGAAGAAAACAAAGTACAAATGGAAGGGCCGTTTTCTATCATGTTCTTGAAATATTTGTGTATATATATACGTGCACATTTCCTTTGTACTTCATCACTTTAGGGTGTTTCTCCACAAAGTTACCATAGGGAATACTGAAAATACTGTTCATGAAAAGCTTGGCGGATTTCTTAACAATTACGCTGACTTTCAGAGGTTTACCGATAGAGGTCTCAGATGCCTGTGATGTTCTCGAAGAGATATGGAAGAGGCGACAGTATCAGCGCATCTTTTTTGTTGCTTATTCAAGACGAGAAATTGTTTCTGTGTCCTTCCTCCTGTAATGCCGATAAGCATGAGTGTAACCCACGTTGGGGGTGAGTGCCGTTAGTAGGCATTACTTAAGGATCTTTGCAGCGTCCCTTCGGCCCCTAGCTGCAACCGCTTTCATTCCTTTGACAGTACCTCCGTTCATATTCTCTTTCTTCAATCTTACTTTCCATCCTCTCCTAACATTTTTTTTAACTGTGCAACTCCGAAGTGATTCTCATGTAAAATCTTTCAAACCTTTTTACTGTCAATTACCTTTCCAGCACTGAATGACCAGCGCTTGGCTTTTGGCCTAAATTCTATATTCTGTTCCATACTAACATCCCAAGTCATTTTGCTTGTGCCCTGGGTTATCGGGTAAGGTCATCAAGAGATCGGCGTGAAGAATTAATTCCCATCCAGGATTCCTGATGGAATATTCTTCATGCTGGTAGGAGATGGACTGACTTGATAAATTCGGAGCAATGATTCCAGGCTGACCGTTCCTTATGCTCTCATTGTCATGTATAGTAATTTATATCGTATTCCAATGTAAAGATTCCTTTTGATATATTTTTCGTTATGCCATTGTTAGAAAATGGTTTCTTTTACAATGCTAATAAGTTCGGATTCAATGGAAATTGCTCTTTGCTGACTGGGGAGAAGTGGCAAGATGAACCGTTCTTATGAAAAGATTTCCAAGTATGATCTTTCATTTGAGAGAGAGAGAGAGAGAGAGAGAGAAAGATTTCCTTCATAAGTGAATGTATTCGCCGTTGTTGTTCAGTAGTAGAGACGAGTCTTAAGACAGTTTTCACTCATACAACAAGATAACGACATTGATCTGGGCTGAGGACGTAGCCTAATTTATCTCTGAAAGACACTGCAGACCATGGCAACCAGAGCAGCGTCAGAGATGCTTCAACTTATGACCTGGAGAATCTCGCCTTACGAAAAGATGTACTACTCCTCCGCAGCGTTCACTCCACGAACGCTTCCCAACCGATCGTAGGAACGTAACACACTTTTTCCGCGTTATCTTGATTTTCCGCCCACGTGAACGCTTGGAGGAGGAGGAATGAAAGGAGCGCGCAGCGTGTGATGAGATTTTAAATGTAGACATCTCTTCGCCGTTCTCGCAAGCAACATAGAAAAATGACGCCGACTGAAATTACCATCATCGAATGACATATGCGCGTACTCGTCGCTTGGTTTTCACCCTGCGCACACCCCGTTGAAAGATGGGCCATTTTTTATGTAAGATTTTTTTTTTTAAGTTTATACAGTGCGCGAAAACTAGATTGAAATAAATGAGGTGAGAGATATTGACATGAACCATCAGTCTAAGAGTTATGGATAGAATTGACGCCTATGATTTTTAAAAAGTTTTTACGATATGGAGAGCGTAAATGGATTTTAATGAAACAAATGACCTTTGTATAGCTACACGAAATATTCATTTTTGGGAACAGGCGACACAAGTAAATCATTTCTGAAAACGTAACTCGACCAGTTGCCTTTCCTTCTGATAAATCTTCCTATGGATAAAGCAGAGTTGACTTTGATATATCTTTAGGAGATCTGTGCGGCATAAAGCATACATTGGAAACGAGAAAATTGCTGATGAAATAACACAGTGACCTGAAATGTCCCAAGTATTTGTAAATAAGCTTTACCCACAAGTTGGCAGTCACCTGATGAGGAGAGTCCATTTCTACTTATATTCTCTCTTTCGGGCATTCCATTGAGGAGTGAGAGATGTGTATTTATGGTGACAGAAGCTCACTCTCGACGTGGTTCGGAAGTCACGTCAAGCCGTTGGTCCCGTTGCTGAATAACCGCTGGTTCCATGCAACGTAAAAACTATACAAACCAACAATATATTCTCTCTTTATCTTGAAATGACTGAGCGTCTTGAAGAAATGTCCTAATGCGTACGATACTCCATCGTAAGAATGAGGAAAGAAGCCAGTCGAACTCTGCATAATTGCTAATTCGTTTCCCCTCACGCATTCTCTAGAAATGAAGATGAAAGTCCACCCCAGCCGCAGGAGCCAGTCACGTCGTGTGATAGCGCCCATTAGTAGGCAATCTTAAGGAGAAGAGCTGTATTTCCAAGGGCGATTAGCGACTGTGATTTGGGTGAGCTGTCTTTAAAGACGGTGATAACATGCGCTCCCTGGTGTTATGACAGACAGAACGAAATTGCCTCTGAGACAAAGTACGTATCCTCGAGTTAAATTTGTCATGACGAAGGACAACGAAATTATACTCTTTAATTTCTGAAGACCCAGTTCTAGTGGGAAGAAAAAGAGACAGTGCGTGTCTCTTTTTCTTCCTTCGGCTGGTTGTTGTACTCCTTCCTAAAAGGTCATATGTGTACCTCTTACTTCCATTACGGCAAATCTGATTGATACCCATGAAACTTTTCCCCCGCAGCGGGGATAGTGCTGCCAGTGCACCTCACGCGGTGCACTGTAGACTTTACTGTATGTTCTTTGCAGCGTTCCTAGCACGAGGTGCACTGTAGGCGTTACTTTATTTTCTTTGCAGCGTCCCTTTGGCCCCTAGTTGCAACCCAACCTGTTCCTGTGTTCATATTCTCTTTCTTCCATCTTGCTTTCGACGCTTTCCTAACAATTGATTCGGAGTGCAACTGCGAGGTTTTCCTCCCGCTACATCTTTCAAACCTTTTGCTGTATATCGTTTCAGCGATGAATGACCTCATAGGTCCAAGTGCTTGCATTTGAACTAAATATTATATTGTATTCTATTCTGCCTTTAAATTGGGTGAGATATTTCTTCGATCTCTAAAACACTTTGGACGGCATTTTCCAGGACATGAAATCTAGTTCGTGGCCTCCTCTTAGAGCATGGGAAATCATACCCTATTGTAATGCTTATCCATCACTGCTCACGTATTTTAGAATTATATATATATAATATATATATATATATATATATATATATATATATATATATGTGTGTGTGTGTGTGTGTGTGCATATAGCCTATATATCTTATATCTATATATATAATATATATATATATATATATATATATTTATTTATTTATTTATTTATTTATTTATTTATTCAGTAGAAAAGAAGAATTTGTGGGATTGTAATAAGCCACCTGAAAGGTCCAGTAGTCTCTCTCTCTCTCTCTCTCTCTCTCTCTCTCTCTCTCTCTCTCTCTCGTTTTACGGCTTGTATCACTCTCGGCTCACAATCAAGATAGCAACGTTCGATTCCCAAACCAGGCGAGTAAAGGTACCGGTCGGGCTCGTTTCCTTGAAAATCTACACTGCTTCTGTTGACCTAAACAGAAAATGACGTACCTGGTTTCCAATCGGTTGCTGTGATTCGCAGCTAGGAGCCTCAGTGAGAATAATCTCTATCATGATACGTAGGGGGGGCAGGGGCATCAGTGCACTTCACGTGGTGTACTGTTATTGGTATTACGCAAGGTGGTTGTCCCCGTAGAGGGGTAGTACCGTCAGTGCACCTCATACGTTGCACTGTAGGTATTACTGAAGGATCTTCGGCCCCTGCTGTACCCCCTTTCATTCCTTTTACTGTACTTCCGTTCATGTTTCTTTCTTCCTTCTTATGGTCCACCCTCTCTTGAGAATTGTTTCATAGTGCTACTGCAAGGCGTTCCTCCTGCTACACCTTTCAAACCTTTCTAATCTCAATTTTCCTTTTAGCTCTGAATGACCTCATAGCTCCCATTTTCCTATCATGCTGTCCAACCACTCCAACTCCGTCTTTTCCTCCGTAGGGGGGTAAGCCGTCAGTGCACCTCATTCTGTGCAATGTAGGCATTACTTAAGGGTCTTTGCTGCGTCCCTTCGGCTCCTAGCTGCAACTATTTTCATTCCTTTTAGTGAACCTCCGTTCATATTCTCTTTCTTCCACCTTTCTTCCCACCCACTCCTAGCAGTTGTTTCATAGTGCAACTGCGAGGTTTTCCTCCTGTATCACCTTTCAAGCCTTTTATTGCCAATTTCCGTTTCAGCGCTGAATGGCCTTAGCTGCCCCAGTGCTTTGCATAATGCTAAAAATCTATATGAATCAAATCAAGTCCATCTTTTCACTGTCTTGCACGCTGAATGGCTCAAAGTACCCAAGTGTTTGGATTTACAGCCAGATCTTCATAAATAATTCATAACCAACATTCTATCGAGTGTTCCTATCAGTGCTGAGGTAAAAAGTATATCCTAGTTTTACCAGACCACTGAGCTGATTAACAGCTCTCCTAGGGCTGGCCCGAAGGATTAGATATTTTTCCGTGGCTAGGAACCAATTGGTCACCTAGCAACGGGACATGCAGCTTATTGTGGGATCCGAACCACATTATATCGAGAAATTAATTTCTATCATCAGAAATAAATTCCTCTAATTCTGCGTTGGCCGAGCCGAGGATCGAACTTCGGCCCACCGGATTGGTAGCCGAACACGAAAACCACTCGTCCAACGAGGTGGCATGCCGTACCGAGAAGGATCTCACGCGCATCGCAGTTCCTTCTGAAAGGGCACGCGTCACGAAAGGCAAAACCACTGGGCGAAGGAATCTGTCTTTGGATATTTCCCTGGAAGCATTAACCGCCTGGAGGAACGCAGGCGTCCCCAGTCTTGCAGTTAGCCCCGTTGCGTGATCTTAGCACCACGCCTCGAGGTGCGGATAGGCGAACTAATTCGGGTAATTAAGCAAAGTGATCTTCCGATGTTGTTGATTAAAGGCGGGTACTACTCCCATCATCAGCGGTGGAGCGACGGAACTGTCCTTAGCGGGGTTCGAATTCATAGGCTGACAGCATGAATTGCGCGCTTTGGTACTTGTCATCTATAACTGTCGAGAAAGATATGGTGGAAAATTATTATTATTATTATTATTATTATTATTATTATTATTATTATTATTATTATTATTATTCTTTGAAAGGGACGAAAATGTAATCAAGTAGCTAAGCAAGTTTCCAGGAATTTTTTGTTGTTATTATTGAAAAAGAAACCACAAAATTACTGTGTATAACGTGTTTACATATAAATATTTACATTTTATTTTACTCAACACTCGAGTACTTTCAGGCCCCATCTGTGGCCCTTTTTCAAGAGATGAGAAAGGGCCACAGATAGGGCCTAAAAGTACTCGAGTGTTGAGTAAAATAAAATGTAAATACTTATAAGTAAACACGTTATACACAGTAATTTTGTGGTTTCTTTTTCAATCTTCAGAAGAAAACTGAAAGAAATTTTTGTTTTATTATTATTATTATTTATTTATTTATTTTTTTTTAACTCTATCACAGTCCTCCAATTCAACTGGGTGGTATTTATAGTGTGGGGTTCCGGGTTGCATGCTGCCTCCTTAGGAGTCCATCACTTTTCTTACTATGTGTGCCGTTTCTAGGATCACACTCTTCTGCATGAGTCCTGGAGCTACTTCAGCCTCTAGTTTTTCTAGATTCCTTTTCAAGGATCTTGGGATCGTGCCTAGTGCTCCTATGATTATGGGTACGATTTCCACTGGCATATCCCATATCCTTCTTATTTCTATTTTCAGATCTTGATACTTATCCACTTTTTCCCTCTCTTTCTCTTCAACTCTGGTGTCCCATGGTATTGCGATATCAATGAGTGATACTTTCTTCTTGACTTTGTCAATCAACGTCACGTCTGGTCTGTTTGCACGTATCACCCTATCCGTTCTGATACCATAGTCCCAGAGGATCTTTGCGTGATCGTTTTCTATCACTCCCTCATGTTGGTGCTCGTACCACTTATTACTGCAAGGTAGCTGATGTTTCTTGCACAGGCTCCAATGGAGGGCTTTCGCCACTGAATCATGCCTCTTTTTGTACTGGTTCTGTGGAAGTGCCGAGCATTCACTTGCTATGTGGTTTATGGTTTAATTTTTCATATTGCACTTCCTACATATGGGAGAGATGTTATTTCCGTCTATCGTTCTTTGAACATATCTGGTTCTTAGGGCCTGATCTTGTGCCGCTGTTATCATTCCTTCAGTTTCCTTCTTTAGCTCTCCCCTCTGTAGCCATTGCCAATTGTCATCGCTGGCTAGTTCTTTAGTCTCTCATGTATTGTCCGTGCATTGGTTTGTTGTGCCAGTCCTCTGTTCTGTCTGTCTTTCTCCTGTCTCTGTATATTTCTGGGTCTTCGTCTACTTTTATTAGTCCTTCTTCCCATGCACTCTTTAGCCACTCGTCTTCACTGGTTTTCAGATATTGCCCCAGTGCTCTGTTCTCAATGTTGACGCAGTCCTCTATACTTAGTAGTCCTCTCCCTCCTTCCTTTCGTGTTATGTAGAGTCTGTCCGTATTTGCTCTTGGGTGTAGTGCTTTGTGTATTGTCATATGTTACCTGGTTATTATTATTATTATTATTATTATTATTATTATTATTATCATCCACACATGAATTTGGAAAAGAGCAAAAGCTAAGAACTTGTTCAACTTATGGTGAACCAAATGCTCATATATTAAAACTAGTTAATCCAAATTTAAGTAACTGAGCTGTGACTCACAAAGCCCGCTCCTGTAGGGGGCTAGTGCCGTCAGTGCACCTCACGTGGTGCAATGTAGGCATTACTTAAAGATCTTGGCCACGTCCTTCGACCCCTAACTGCAACTTTCATTCGTTTGACTGTACCTCCGTTCATGTTCTTCTTCCATCTGACTTTCCAACCTCTCTTAACAATTGCAACATGTGCAACTGCGAGGTTTTCTTCCTGTTACACCTCTCAAACCCACCTACTCTGAATTTCCGTTTCAGCGCTGAATGACCTCATAGGTCCCAGCGCTTAGCCTTTGGCCTAAATTCTATATTGTATTCTATCCCCATACAAAGCCCACATAAACAGGCCTTATGGCAGCCTAGCCTCTTGCTCCCGGAGCACTGCCACTACTCTTAAATTTTCAAATTAACATAGTTTTTATTTTGACAGATAACCCATGGTCACCTTTACTGTATATGCCTGGTTTATTTACACTTTATATAGTCAGTTTCTTGATGAGCTTGAGCTTAGATCAATCAAGGTATGGCTCTTTTTTTCACCTTTGTGCTTTGATCAGCTCTTTGAGAATTTTAAGAAACTGATTTACAGTTCTTTCATTTGTAAATGTTTCCTGTTTCTCTATTTTTTTCCCAAAATTTTCAAGAATTGTTTATTTTTGCCTCTTTTTTTTTCTAGTTTTTTTTTGCCCCCTCTCATTCTTTTTTTGTAGCTTGACTTAAATGTTTCCTGTTTCTTCTGTATTTTAATTTTCTTTTCAATTTTCAAGAATTTGTTTATTGTTGCCTCCTTTTTTTTCTAGTTGACTGTAAATTTTTTGTTTTTTATTTATTTATTTTTTAATTTTCAAGAATTTGTTTATTTTTGCCTCCTTTTATTCTTTTCTTTTTTTTTTCTCCTCGTTTTTTCCCAGCTTGGCTCTTTGTCATCAACCTGTGACCTTTATCCATACCCATGCCTCTGCCTCATTGCTATACATTTCTTCATCAAGACTAGAAAGGACAGTCTTTACAGACCCTTTTCTCTGTGGATTTACGATAATAGTAATGATAATATTGGTAGTTTCCTCTTGATGAACTTTTTAAAATAGTATTGCTGAACTGAAAGTGATCTTATAATTTGTCGTGCAATTTGCTACTTGCTTTTCATTTTTTGTATTAATGAAGCATATATATACAGAGATTGCTTGTTAGGTAGCATTTAAATCACATACCTTATATTTAGTTAATAGATATACATAACTATCTGATGCTCTATTTCGGGTAAAGTCATTATGTAACATTTTATAGAAAATGTTAATGTATCAAGTTTTCTATCATCACTTTCTATCTACCTTTTGCTTCTTTCAAAAACCCCTGTTCAGTTCAAGGTAACTTTTATTTTCTCTGACATGAAATTTAATTTCTCTTAATAATGTACATTTCTTTTATATTATTATTTTTTTCTATCACATGCCTCCAATTCGACTGGGTGGTATTTATAGTGTGGGGCCACTGGTTGCATCCTCCCTCCTTAGGAGTCCATCACTTTTCTCACTTTTTGCGCTGTTTCTAGTAGCACACTCTTGTGCACGAGTCCTGGAGCCACTTCAGCATCTAGTTTTTTCAGATTCCTTTTCAGGGATCTTTATACAAAATTCTCTCAATCCTTTAATGAGAGAATTTGGTATTAAATCAATGCTGTAAATTCTGCCATTATTTATTTTTAATAAACCATGTTAGACAGGTCTGTTTCCAGCATACATATTATTATTATTCTTATTATTATTATTATTATTATTATTATTATTATTATTATTATTATTATTATTATTATTATTATTATTATTAAGGTGGGCAAAATTTTCCTCCAGGCTCAATAGAATTTGAATGATGGATTGTATCTTTTTGGCAAGGTTCGTTAAGCCTAATTAGCGTTTTATTTATGCAGCGATGGTGGGGAAGGCGTTACGGACGAGCTACAAAGTGAAGAAGCTGTTTAGAAAAAACTACTTTCGTTTCGTGGTTTATATCTTTGCGCATCACCAGCTAAGCGATTCATAAAGGTATGTCAACTCAGAACGACTCATTATTACTTTTATTCATTGTAAAAAAAAAAAAAAAATTCCTTGCGTTTTCTTATTACCAGCTGATGTCAGAGATATTTAATTGATCAATTCATTACAGTGGTACTGTGTAAAGCACAATTTCTATTCGCACGTTCATTTATTCTGTTTGTAATAGTTTATGGATAGTGTTGTTGCAGTTATAATTTAATATTATATATATATATATATATATATATATATATAATGCATATATATGATATATATATATATATATATATATATATATATATATATATATATATATATATATATATATATATATATATATATATATATATATATATATATATATATAATATTTGTTTGAACTTAATCTGTGTGGGTGTTTACAATATGCTGGTATGGTACTGCTACTGTACCGCTTATTTTTTTTTATCATTACATTTACCCTTTGGTAATACATTTACGTCAACATGATTGTAAACACTGGTAATACATTTATGTTAACAGGATTGTAAACAATGATAATACATTTACGTTAACATAATTGTAAGCAACCAGACAGATTATAATTAAATATATATATATATATATATATATATATATATATATATATATATATATATATATAATATATATATATATATATATATATATATATATATATATATATATATTATATATATATAATATATATATATATATATATATATATATATATATATATATATATATATATATATATATATATATATATATATATAATATATATATAGCATGTACGTATGCATGTATGTACCTGTGTACACGAACGCGCGCACCCCCTTTAGAGACGCCTGAAACCAAATATGTGTTTTGCGCAGAGGGCGTTATTTGTAAAAGATATAATCACGACCACCCGAAGTACACATCTGCATACGCAGGAAGCGTCTGTATGGGTCTTCAGTCCCAACATCCATAATGCGGGATGAGAATAATTGCCATTCAAATGATGCGAAGCCTCTGTTCATTGCCATGACTCGGCCATATAGCCTCTCCTTCCTCACGGTCAAATGACTTCAAGTTCTCAGGCGACCACCTTTCCTCTTCTTCTTCTTCTTCTTCTTCTTCTTCTTCTTCTTCTTCTTCTTCTTCTTCTTCTTCTTCTATGGTCTGTTTTATGCTTTATTTTATAAGATTATGATAGAGGACACTTAAGGATTGGAAGTTGATACCTACAAGGAGGATTTGACATTATTAGGTTCCTGCTTTCTTAATCCTGATTTCACGATAGTTTTCAATTTATCTGTAGTGTTCTGAACAGGAACCTGTGACCTATTTGTACGTGATTGAAATATGATGTTGGTGTGGGTGATCATATTTATGATTATTATTATTACCATGATATTGCAATAGTTTTAATATCTTGTTTCTTAGGGCTAATTTTTACCACTCTGCTACCCTGGGCTTTAAACAGATTTTCGGCCCCTTAGTCAACGTGAAATTCGAACTTACTCTTGTGGTTTAATTTGAAAAAGTACTCTAAAATTGGTTGAAAAGTGTTATGATTAATATTTTATATTTTTATCAAACTAATCACTGTCAAAAGCAATTTTTTTCATAGAATGCTCAGAGATAAGAAAATGCGAAAACAAAGAGTAGAGAATGGTAAGTAAATGAAAATGACGTGGTGAACAGCTAAACTGTCATTATATGACTAGGGATAAAGTTGGGAATTAGATATTGAGAATGGAAGAGCCTATTATATTCTTATACGGTTTAAGAACGTTTTCATATTTCTCTTAATGTCATTAAGCCTCAAACACGAATGCAGAATAAGAAGTTTTCTGCAAACGTTTTTGGACTAAATTCATTTACTCTCACACTGACGTAACCATCTCCTGACAAAGCATTTGCGTCACTAAAACGTTAAAACTCGGAGCTTATAAAGATAGACGTACCAGGTAGGCGTACAAAACCTGGTTCGTGTATGCGGTCGGTGAGCTGTTCTGACGCTATATGTCTTTTTATGAGGAAAGAAACAAATAAACTGGACAAAGATACCTCTGGCAACTTCCTGCAGATCATTGGATGAAGTACTGAGAAACTTTATACCGAATACAGAAATCAAGCTAAGCAGACGATCTTGGCTAACTTTTTATTTACAACTGAACGTACTCGCTTACCTTGTTTTCTTTCCCCAAATTAATTCAGATACCTGATGCTTCCATCCTCGGCTTAATATTACTAACTTCCCGTTAGGGGGTCTCGCCGTGATTGCACCCCTAGATGTCACCCCTTCAGCGCTGAATGACCTTATAGGTCGTACCGCTTGGCCTTTGGCCCTAATCTTATATTCTATTCTAAGGTGTGCAGGACACTATTGGGATACCTATCAAACTTCCAGCTTGAGTATCCATATCAATACTCTCTTCTACTGTTTGACGAGTTGAAATAGAGGGAAGATTGGATAATTAAAGGAGTGCGAGTGGATGAAACTCGATGAATGTTGGAAAGGAGAATTCGAATGGACAGATTTATTCTGTACTGTAAACTAGTATTCGAGAACTAGGTTCACCGCCGGCGGAAATGTACTACTAATTAAAATGATTCGTTTACATACAAACTAAACGGCATTACCTTGCTAAACAATCTTCGACAGGCTAGACTGTCGACGTGGCGGAAAAGCAATGAAGAGAGGAAAAGAAAGGATGAATGAATAACAGAGAATTAACCAAAAACATAATTGTGTACACACACACACACACACACACACACACACATATATATATATATATATAATAATATATATATATATATATATATATATATATATACAGGCACTATATAGAATAACAGCAGATGTCAGAAAAACTAAGGAACTTTTAGATAGCACATCAGAGCCCTTTCAGCTTGCAAGAGCCTTTTCACCGAAGGGAGAATGCGGTAATAACTATAGATAATGAGCAAGAGTAATATCCATACGAATTATCAGTTGGGCACCGGAGCCCCGGAAGCCTTGCTGTATTCATTGTAGCACTCGTATAATGGTGATACTTTGTACATTGATTGTGCTCCATATGATTAAAAGAATAAACTTTTTTTTTTAGTTCGTTTAATGAGTTTTAAAAAAATTTAAATGTTACTTAACTTATTTTTAATTTTAATATTCCTTTTTTTAGTATGTATATATGGAAACGTGAGTAAATACATTGAATGTGTGCGTGTGTTCCAGTCCAGGGTATAAGCATATGCCGTAGTGCAGTTTTTTAATTTCATTTTCATTCATTCAGAACCACGCCGAATGACCTATCTGGTCCCAGTGCTTGGCCTCTGGCCTAGACCTGGTTTTTAATTCCAATCCTTCGGGTCAGCCCTATATAAGAGCTGATAGTGAGCTCAGTGGTCTGGTTAAACTATAATAATAATAATAATAATAATAATGTGCTGCAAGTAAACCCTCTTTTAAACATGTTTTATTAAAAATTATTGCTGCATCAGCTGTATAAATTTCATAGAGGTTCTTCTATATTTTTCTAATCGTGGTTTTCTCATAGTTGCTTAAACTGGTGAGCAACGCACCGAAGGTTGGCATGTCGAATAGCAGAAAACAATAAATGTCAGTTTTATCAAACGCGTTAGTTAAAATTTAAAATTCAAAGCTGAAATGCAAATTGAATTTAAAATTTTAAGTAACGCCCCAGGCGTTGTAATAAAACTGACATTTATTTTTTCCTGTTATTCGACATGCCAACCAACGGTGCGTTGCTCACCAAGTTAAGCAACTATGTGAAAACCACGATTAGAAAAACAGAGAAGAACCTCTATAAAATTAATGCAGCTGATGCAGCAATAATTTTTAATAAAAAAGATAATATCAATAATAATATCCGTAATTCATTTGATATAGAGCTGCTTGATAAGGCCTCATAAGATAAAGATTGAACTGTCATTTTTATTCTAATAACATCAGTCATTCAGATAGGCCACCCAAAAAAAAAAAAATCCATGCGAACAGAAATCCGCAGCTAAGCCCATAAACAAAAAGAAAATCTCCTAGAATGCAAGTAATTACCATTAAGGCCTCTCTCCCCCTCTCCCCAACTACCTACCCCGTTTAGGAGGGGGGGGGGGCAATAGGAATTGCTATGGCTCCATAACCCTCCAGTCTATGGAAGTAACATAGTGACCCTCGTACTCAGTCAGCACCGCCTGGTTGCAACAGACCCAGCATTAGGAGACGTGTCATCTTCCATGCTTATTAGACTTTGTCTCAGCAGTCATGTGGCTTTTTTTTTTTTTTTTTTTTTTTTTTTTTTTTTTTTTTTTTTTGAAATTCGCCGGGGCGTTGATCATATTCCTCGTAGGGAGAATTCACAGTGCGAGGTTCCCCCCCCCCCCTTCCCCCTTCTCACGCGTTCTCTTTTTAGCTCTTGGAATTTTTCTTCAGTATTCCCATCATTGCCTTAGTTTGGCCCCGTTTTTCTTTTTTTCAAGTTGTATGACTTTACAGTTTGTGTATGGGGATATCCCCCTGACTGTTGGCATATCTGTATATTTGGCATTTTCCACTCTTTTTATCATTTTCCCATAGATGTACATTCAGTTTCGTAGGAACTTGTCTAATAATAATAATAATAATAGTAATAATAATAATAATGATAACGATAACACTCATTGATGTCGCAATACCATGGGGCACAGGGTTTGAAGAGACAGAGAGGGGAAAAATGGATAAGTTCAAGACCTGAAAATAGAAATAAGAAGGATATGGGATATGCCAGTGGAAATTGTACCCATAATCATAGGAACGCTAGGCACGATCCCAAGATCTCTGAAAAGGAATCTGGAAAAACTAGAGGCTGAAGTAGCTCCACGACTCATGCAGAAGAGTGTGATCCTAGAAACAGCGCACATAGTAAGAAAAGTGATGGACTCCTAAGGAGGCAGGATGCAACCCGGAACCCCACACTATAAATACCACCCAGTCGATTGGAGGACTGATACAAAAAAAAAAAATTATTATTATTATTATTATTATTATTATTATTATTATTATTATTATTATTATTATTATTATTATTATTATTATTATTATTATTATTATTATAAAAGATACTCATAGTAGCATGAGTCTTCCAATGGAGAGACAAATCTTCAGTTATGTAAATTTCAAAATGCAAGAATAGCTTTTGGGAATCTGTTCGGTTCCCCCCCCCCCCCTCCGTAGATTGACAAAGGGAAACCGAAAAGATTCTCGAAAGCAGTTTTAAAATGTAATATATTGTACATTTACATAGCTGTGGATTTATTTCTCTCCATTATTATTATTATTATTATTATTATTATTATTATTATTATTATTATTAGAAAGAGAAAATTCGATATAAACTAAATGCAGCTGATACAGCTATCGCTTTTAACACTACGTGTTTAAAAGAGGGTCTACTACTACTACTACTACTACTACTACTACTACTACTACTACTACTACTACTACTACTACTACTACTAATAATAATAATAATAATAATAATAATAATGATCCCACCCTCAGAATTTGGCTGAAATCCTTGTTTTTCACAGACATGTCTGATCAAATTGTCGTCCTCAATCACTCATTCTTGGAGAATGATTTCCACATAACTTACAGAATCATCATCATCATCATCTTCTTCTTCTTCTTCGTTTTCCTCTTCTCCTTCTTCTTCTTCTTTTCCCGCGGTTTATTTGGTCACTGTCTTGCGACTGGCCTCTTCATGGTTAAGTGGCGATTGAAAGCTATGCCTTGATACCTCTGGGATTTCTGTCCACTGGACAATTTTCAATCTGTTACCGGGTTGCATATGGGAATCTTGCTCGTCATTAAAATTTTAAATTTTCACTGTTCTCCATATGTTCTCTCTCTCTCTCTCTCTCTCTCTCTCTCTCTCTCTCTCTCATCTCTCTCTCTCTCTCTCTCTCTCAGAGGTACATGCGTATACATATTTTCCAACCCCTCTTTCTCTCTCTCATAGACACAAACATTTGCAATCTTTTCCTCTCTAAAATAAAACCACACATACACACACATGAATAAAACCCGCGAACCACTGATCTCTCTCTCTCTCTCTCTCTCTCTCTCTCTCTCTCTCTCTCTCTCTCTCTCTCTATTTATTTATTTGTCTGCTTCAGCAACAAACAGGTAAGTTTACATGAAGAAACGTATTTTAGGATAAAGAATGCAACCCATCCGCCATATTCTGTACTTGCTTCTCTTCACTGTGATTTCCCTCTCAGGGTTCTTCCAAAATTTAGAACTCTCTACCTTCTTCGGTATTTCCCTGATAACTTAATGATAGAGTCAGGTTTGTTGGCCTTCCGTAATAATGTAAACCCCAAAATGAGTAATTTTTTTTTATTTTGCCTCCATTTTCATGTGATGAAACATATGACATGCACACATCTATATACACAGATATATATATATATATATAATATATATATATATATATATATATATATGTATGTATGATATATATGTATGTATGTATAGGTATATATATATATATATATATATATATATTATATATATATATATATATATATATATATATATATATATATATACACATATTTTTTATTTCGCTTTGCACCATTGTAGTAATAAATATTGGACTTCTAAATGAAGGATAGAGATTGTATATTCTTCGCTTAGTGGACCAACTTAGGCAGAATACTGTATGAGACTGAACGTCATCTTACCCTGTAATTTGGATTGATCAATATTTGTAAGTTGTTTAAAATATTGATAGTTTAGTTTACTGTCTGGTCCAATATGGCTAACATGCTAGCAGGTAGTGAGTCAGTCCTGTTGACATCAATTATAGTATTAGTGTAGGTTCCTGCGTGGTTTACTCCTTGGTGGCAGAGAGAGAGAGAGAGAGAGAGTACCCCTTCAGAGAGAGAGAGAGAGAGAGAGAGAGAGAGAGAAAGTAGCCTTGAGAGAGATAAAAGAATTATCCCTTGAGAGAGAGAGAGAGAGAGAAATTTATCCCCTGAGAGAGATAGAGAGAGAGAGAGAATTTATCCCTTGAGAGAGAGAGAGAGAGAGAGAGAGAGAGAGAGAGAGAGAGAGAGAGACGCTAATGCTCAATTCTCCGTCAAAATGTATTCGAGCCTCTCATAATTACCTCGACGAAGTAATCCTCACCAGTTGCGTGCAACCATCCATCTCTCTCTCTCTCTCTCTCTCTCTCTCTCTCTCTCTCTCTCTCTCTATATATATATATATATATATATATATATATATATATATATATATATATATATATATATATATATATATATATATATACATAAATACATACATATATACATACACACGGAGATAGATTTGCTACATTTTCTTGGAGATATCATATGAACAATTACGTTTGTGTCCGTGTCATTAAACTGCCGAGCAAACCCTCAAATCATTTCCGGAGATGAAAATAGCAACATGTTTAAACAGACGTTTGTGAGACATAACATAAAGTACAGAGGAATGATTTTTTGGGAGGAACCAAACGCCGAAGGAGGAGAGACGAGTCTCCGTGGGAGGAGCACAGGAATCCGTGAAGGATGCTGAAAGATATTTTTCCGTTTAAATGATAAGAAAACTACTAATTCAGCTAATGAAAATATAGACCTTCAATAACAGGTTACTGAAAGTCTGAAGCCCATACAAGACGTAGTTCATATAAAAGTTTTTGAGGAACTTTGTCTGACAGATAGGCGGAGCTCACGCTGTCTGGAGGCGTTCCTTGCATAGGTATATATATACCGGAGTCTGTCTCGCCGACTCGTTCAAACGCCTGTCTACCGCGTTGACGATTGACAGTTTCGAGTAAAAAAGTCTGCTTGTCGGAGTCTGCCACGCGCTAATCTCCATCTGAGGTTAGTGATCTAATTGACCTACAAACGCGCATGCGTGCACAGCATCCTCCGAATCGAGTGACGAGTGCATGTAGAAAGAAAGAAATTTCATCGCTTTAAAAGAAGATCATCTAGTGCATTGAAAAGCTAACGTATTTCTCTTTCATTTTTGTGCGTGATCAAGAGAAGCCATCTTTTTGGGGATTGTGTCGTTCGTATTAAAAGAGTCTTCATCAGGTGAGCAGATGATCGCGTCATGACAAGAGTTGGGGGAGGTTCTGAAATTTGCTGTGTGGTCTCTCGCGTGATCGCTGGCGATGTTGACGTGATTTCTTATTCAGAATGTTAATAGTTTCCGGGACCAGAATGGTGAATCGCCATTTTCCTCTCGATCTCCCTTTTCTGAGTGTTGACATGATAATGATGATATTGATAACTATTACTATCATTAGTGTATCCGGTCCGTCAGAAATGACGGAAATATTAAAATAATTTCGTAAGAGTATGTGATAAATGTGTATAAAAAAAAGTAGGATACTATTGCGTATACTTTTTGTACATCAAATACAAATATATTATATATCAAGATGATGCATTGATGAAAGGTACAGTTCATTCCCCGCAGACTACCTCCATTACTCGATGAGAAATTTACTATATTGTGAGCGCACGATTTCTCAAAATATCCATACATATAAATGAATTGATCGAATCTAGAAGAATAACATTAGATTACATCAAATTCAATGCCATATATTAAAGATGGAATAGGATTGAGAATCTATATATATATATATATATATATATATATATATATATATATATAGAGAGAGAGAGAGAGAGAGAGAGAGAGAAGAGATAAGAGAGAGAGAGAGAGAGAGAAGAGAGAGAGAGATAGATTGGGTAGATAGATAGATAGATAGAAGTTCCAAAATAGTCAGAAAAATATAAAGATAAAAGATTTAAAAACTTTATTTTAAATAAAATTGATAAGGTAGGGTATTAGTATGTAACTTTCTTAAAAAAAAATACGACGGAATCCGATGTGTCACATTAATAAGCCAATATTAGTTTTATGTAGTTTAGTTTTAATCATTAGATAGACATCTTGGCAAGAGGTAGGGGATTGAATGCCTAAACATATTTCCAGCTAAATATCTATAGAAATCTCTATAGAAGTAT
>NC_061101.1:23670499-23681359 GCF_015104395.2 Macrobrachium nipponense | reverse complement strand
CTCACTGGCTGGCAGGCATATTAGTGCCTGTAAAGAGGCTTAAAAGTCGATAATTACAGCAAAAGCGAAAGCATACAGATTGGTATATGAGCTTCGTAAACTCCTATGCTGTACTATTCTTTATAGTAGGAGAATGAAAGGTGACCAGGTACACTTACTACTGTGGATTAAAGTGACAGCAGAATCCACGCAAATTATACAACCTCCATTTCACCATATAAAAGTTGGTGTTGCAGAAATCAGAAATGGTAAGAAATATACAGCAAAAAGGAACTTACAGAGAAATTTAAACTAAAACTCTCTTCTTTTCAAGATTTACCATAGGAGTTCTAAGTATTTCAAGCCTTGCTTTTTAGCAATTCCTAACAGCCATTTTACCGGAGTAGCCAAATTCTTCGATTTGTCTAAATTGTTTTCCTAGACACAATACGAAAGCCTGCAAGTTGGCAAAAGAGCGCACGGCAGACAGAAGGAAAATGTTATATAGAAGGTATATATTCAGACACGAATTTGGAATAGTTCAGAGAGAGAAAGAAGGAAACGACGGGGAGAGAGAGAGAGAGAGAGAGAGAGAGAGAGAGAGAGAGAGAGAGAGAGAGAGAGATTTCATGATCCTTACCTTGATCCACCCGACGTCAATAACGCAAAGGGGACAGTTCAAGAAATAAACACAACACCGCCTGTTGAACACTTTCAATATTCTTCCATTTTCCCCAATCTGCTGACTAGCTCACCGTTTACCTTATCTGATTGTCGTCAGAAACTGAGGTTCGGAAAAGTCACAAGAGGAGATACTCAGATGCCTCAACCTGCGTTGGTCACTGTACAGCAACTCTCTGAATGTTTCCCAGGACTTGGTTCCAGGTTTCTTGGTGTTCTGATGGATGGTAAATTAGTTTCTTTGCAGCAGATACATTATTTTTAACTGTTACTACTAGTTCTTCCCACGTGTCTTTCAAGGACTCTGACCTGCCTCCCAAGTTTCGAGTTTCTACGCCGCAGACGAATTGTAATCTAGTCTGTGGAGGTTTGCTAATCAAAATCCTGGCCACGAGTTTAATGTCATGATAATATATATATATCTCTTGATGACACACTGATAACGATTACTGATTTATGTTGGTACTGAGTCTAAAAAGTTTAAATATTCTTGAGAAATAAAAAAAAAAAAAAAAAAAAGCTGCGGAATTCAAGTTCATCTTGAATTCAGCAAGAATTCTGTAATGCTAAAAAAAAAAAAAATCATTGCTTAGGTTCCTTGTTTTTTCCTACGCGGAGATTCGGAGTTCTATTATTTTTCCGAATGTCTACACCTTTGGGTGGAACAAGCCCAAAGGTTTGCAAGGTGGGTCGTTGAGATTAAGCCGGGCTGGTGTGAACTCTGGAAAAATCCCAGCCAACCGAGACGAGACTCAGAGAGTAATCTGCCACTGAGATGTCCATAAGTGAGAATGATAAAAAAAAAAAAAAAGTGAAGAGATGAACAATAAATACGGCTGACAATGAACAAGGAAACACATCAGACAAGGAATAAACACGCGCATGAATGAACAGAGGAATAATTGAAAAAGAAAACTACAACAAAAAAGAGAATAGGATATTAAAAAAGAAACGATGAAATACGGCTGACAATGACAAGAACGGAAACATATCAAAAACGGCTGAATATACATACATGCGCATGAACGGATGGAGGAATAATAAAAAAAAAATATAACGAAAAACTAAGAATGGAAGTTTAAACCTAAACAGAAGGGCGAGGTGCATACAGCGATTCCCTCTCTACCACGGAGATGAGTTGCAGCAGAGACGAGCTCTCTTCCTCCTCAAAGCGGGAGCGGTAATAGCGGGAGTTAGCGGTAATGAATGGAGGACGTCGGTGCAACTGGACAAAACATTGTTGGATTTAGTGCGATTTCTGCGGATTACTCTGGAGAAGGTCCCGTCTTCCCCACATCCGGGACTTTTCCTGCCACCTTCGTCCTCTCTTGGCGGTTGCTTGTACATGGTGTTTTTACGTTGCATGGAACCAGTGGTTATTCAGCAAAGGGACCAACCGCTTTACGTGACTTCCGAATCACGTCGAGAGTGAACTTCTATCACCAGAAATACACATCTCTGACCCCTCAATAGAAATACCCGAGATTCGAACTCGCGGTCACCGAGGTGGCGGAGGCCACGGCCAAACCGACCACGCCACTGAGGCGCGTCCTTTCTGACGGTATTTCTGAACGTGTACAGAATTTAGGCCAAAGGCCAAGCACTGGGACCTGTGAGGCCATTCAACGCTGTAAAGGAAATTGACAGCGAAAAGGTTCGAAAGGTATAATAGGTAAGAAGACCTCGCGGTTGCACATTGAAAAAATTGTTAGGTGAGGGTGCAAAGTAAGATGAAAGAAAGAGAAAAGAAAGAGATTATGAAAGTAGGTACAGTAAAAGGAAACGAGAGGGATTGCAGCTATGGACCAAAGGAACGTCGCATGGAACCAGTGGTTATTCAGCAACGGGACCACAACGGCTTTACGTGACTTCCGAACCACGTCGAGAGTGAACTTCTATCACCAGAAATTCACATCTCTTAACCCTCAGTGGAATACCTGAGAATCGAACTCGCAGCCACCGAGGTGGGCAGGCCAAGACCATACCGATCACGCCACTGAGGCGCCAGAAAATTGCTGCACATACCTTCCCAGTGCCAAAGAAAAAACAATCATCTTTCGCCCGAACTCGAATTCGGATACATCCAAAAACTCTTATCAATTTTTATATGGGCCACGATACTCTTCACCACCTTTACGTTCCAATCAACCACGACTTTCCAACGTATCTTGGGTTCAGTAGATAATCGGTAATAAAAAGACATTCAGCACCACTTAGATAAACCTCCTCTCCGTCAAAATTCTAAATCAAAATTCTAAATTCCAGTCACGTCGTTCATCAGTATAATCCGAGAACAAAAGATGAGTACCGACTTCCGTCAGATAACCATACTCGACTTCAATTATTTCTAAAGAGCAGCATGATACTGCAATTGCAAAAGTGCCGGCCATTCATCATTGTTGAAGACGAGTGCCTCTTATCAAAAATACACTTTGCCAACACCCCCAGAATTCGTCAGCAAGTGGCCAAAGTCGCTGCCTCATCCTATGCTTAAAACATTCCAAACCTTGGCAAAAACAGAATCATAAAAAATTCATAGATTCTTAAAATTGGCAAAAGTGTTAAGAATCTGACATCCAATCTAAATAGCGTATGTCTCTGTCGTCCGAATTCAATGGCTAATTTCTTAGTACAGCTGTAAATTTTTATTATTTTACAGCTGTAAATAAATGACGAAGTGTCTTGTCAAATCGTTGCTTTCATTTTTCCGAAGCATCAGTTCACCATTCCTTTAAATGGTCTAGGTTTTAGATGGCGTCTTTTATTTCTAAATTGGCTTATATATTCTTTTTTCTTTTGTGGTGGTGATTTTACGTAGCATGGAATCAGTGGTATTCAGCAACGGGACTAACGGCTTTACGTGACAGCTTAGATAAGAGACCTGTCTTAAACTTATATTTTTCTATTCGTCAGCATTTCAGAAAGAAAAGATTGAGAATTACCGATAAGCCCTAACCTTCTCACCCTATTAACAGCTTTGGATACGCTCCATGCAAATGTGGACCAACTGAAGAAACACTACTTCCCGCTGTGGAAGTCGACTTCAAGTACGGGGAAATAGGATGAGGTTCATCTAAATAACTTTGCCACGAATAAGACCGCACAATTCTAGTTCAACTAATACATTCATATATCTGTCGAAATCAGATGCATTTCATTAAAATAGAAAAGAACCTGTGCTCATAATCGTAGTACTACTACAGTAGTTTAGTCTTTATTCCTTTTCATCCAAAATATATAGAATCTACTAGCCAAACCCTTCTTTTTATTTCTCCATTTTGTAATTATTGGAAGATCTATACAAACAATGACACAAAAGTCCTACTTCATTTCAAGTTCAAATTATCCCACAAACTATGCTTTGGAACACCCTCAAAAAGTGACAGTAAACCCATTTTTTTTTAAAGTATTATTGCAAGTAATCCCCTTAAAAGAAACAGTAATATAAACACTATTATTTCCAAATCCCACCAGGTTTTATCTTCCGATATCCCTGCTAACATAACACAAGAAACTTAACATTTTCTTCCAATGTCTCTTTCCAGGAATCCCCTTAAACCAGGGCACAGGGACAATGCTTCTATAGGTTCCATCCCTTCGCAAGAACTGTCCTTCTTCTCAAGTTCTATCAAGCGCTCCCATTAATAAAACAAATAAAAATGCGCCGAAGTTTCTTCGGCACAATCGAGGTTCCTGTACAGCGTATAATCCAGGCAACCGAAAAATAGATCTATCTTTCAGTGGTCTCGGTGTTATAATGCTGTGTGAGCGGCGGCCCATGAAACTTTAACCAAGGCCCTGTGATGGCCTATCCCATATCGTTGCCAACGGTACGATTATGGGTAACTTTAACCTTAAAAAAATACAATAAAAACTACTGAGGCTACAGGGCTGCAATCTGCTATGTTTGATAATTGGAGGGTGGATGATCAACATACCAATTTGCAGCTCTCTAGCCTCAGCAGGTTTTAAGATCTGAGAACGGACAGAAAAAGTGCGGACGGGCTAAAGCCACCTCGGTAAGTTTTCTGTTTTCTGTAAGAAGAACAGTTCTTCACCTTCGTCTTAATATTCTCCTCTCTGGTCACTCGGAAGCCTTCCTGGCTGAAGACTACATAAGAGATCGCAGTCATCCCCAACGATCCGTTGCAGCTATCACTTGGCAAGTAACACCTCTTGAATCCGAGAGGAAATTGTCAATAATACTAGATACACTCCATATATGAAGCGTCGTAAGGAACTGGCCTAGACATCAAATGCACGGCTGATGTGAATCTACTATAGTACGATTACATACGCATCTGGCAAAAAGGGACCAGCAGATTCTATCTATTATGTTCCTGAACCCCAGTTTGACTGGTAAGTATAACGATTTAATTCATATTTGAATAATACGATTAAAAAAGGCACTTCCGCTCAGCCAGCTCCTTTCTCATTAAATCTGAGCATTACACAATCATAGTCAAATAACACTTTCCCCTCGAATCTCCATGGAAAATAGACACTTACCTCTCCCAGCTCAAAATAACATAACTAACACATACAAAACCCTTGACCATGAAATCTGAGCATTAGGCCATATAAAATACCATCCCCTCGAATCTCTTGAGAAAAGGACACCTACCTATGTTGGCATCTAAGGAAGTCCTGGGCCTTCTTCTTGACTTCCCTCTGATTCCTGGCCCTTCTTGCAGTCCCTTGCTCTGTACTCGAACCACGACTCTCTCAATTCGGCCGTTGCGATGGCCAGAAGCAGCACAAGATCCCACCGACGGCCACCAACATCCTCTTGTCTTTCTGGAACATCCTGTGGGTGAGGAAATTGCCCGTTACTCTCACATTGATTCGCCTGCAATTGTATACATCTTCGCTGGGAGAGCGAAGAGACCGGATGAAGGAGGCAAGGACTATAATCACCTTAAAAAGAATTACACACACACACACAAATACATACATATATACATACATACACGCATATACATACTATATATATATATATATATATACATTTATATTATACATAAATATATGATATAATATAGATATATATATATATATATATATATATATATATATATATATATATATTATATATATATAAGAGAGAGAGAGAGAGAGAGAGAGAGAGAGAGAGAGAGAGAGAGAGAGAGAGAGAGAGAGAGAGAGACGCTTACGACTATGAGAAGTAATTGCAGTAAATTAATATATTGACGGGGCAAAATAAATCATCAGATGATAATTGCAATGTATAATCTCGAGAACGAAGGCATAATTAGACCAGACAAGTGGGCAGCACAACGACATCATCCCTCACAGTCATTCCGGTGGCAAAACAGCAGCAGAAAGATGGCTGTTGCCTTCTGTGTGATGTCAAAATAGAATGGAATATAGGATTTTGGCCAAAGGTTGGCCGATGGGGACCTTATAGCGGGTCAGTTCTGAGCTGTTCTTGCGTGACGTCAGCGACACGAAATTTGTTTGTGTCGTCAGATGAGGAGCACATCAACAACCACAACACAAACTTCTCTTCGGGGATCTTTAAACACAGAATTATCAGCATCGGCCTAAGGAAGATGCCTGCACCGACTAACGGCACACTCGACCATGAAATCTGCGGGAGAGTGGAATACTACATCTTTTAACAGACGTTGAGAAGCAGATGGCTTCTTATTCAAATGATCTAACGTCATGCAAGTGCGGTCGGATGAACACAAGAGGAACTGGTGGGTGAGCGGGTGAAAGAAAGGTGTCGGAGCGCCTTGTCCGGGGTAATCGTTGGAAGCTTTGAAGTGTGTCACTGGGCTCCATTACACGTTCCTGGGAGTTCTTGGTTCTGTACCAATGATTTTCCCATAATGCAATAAGGCCACAAATGCCCAAGCTTTGCTTAAAATACAATGCAGAATTCAGGCCAAAGGCCAAGCGCTGGGACCTATTATGAGATCATTCAGCGCTGGAAGGGAAAATTGACAGTAAAAAGGCTTGAATGGTGTAGCAGGAGGAGGAGAAACCTCGCTGCTGCACTATGAAACAATTGTTAGGAGATGGTGGAGGGTAAGATGGAAGAAAGAAAACATGAACGGTAGGTACACTAAAGGGAATGAAAGAGGTTGCATCTAGGGTCGAAGGGAAGCTGCGAAGGACCCTTAAGGAACGCGCTACGGGGCCTAGCTTTGGTTTCCTGTTTTCAAATGATAGCGATTTAAGAAAACGAGTCTCTAAAGCCAGCACTGGGGGACCTTCAACCATTCAGTGCTTAATAGAGTGTAGAGAGGGAGCTGGGGAAGTTGGACAGCAATACTTAAGAAAGGTGGGAATGGAAGTATGATAAAAAGCTAAGAAGTGATTCCCACTAGGAATTGACCTGAATATAATATTAAGGGCACAGGCCAAGCACTGGGACCTATGAGGTCATTCAGCACTGACACGGAAATTGATAATAAAGGTTTGAAAGGTCGAAACGATGGAAAACCTCGCAGTTGCACTATAAATCAATTGTTAGTTGAGGGTGGAAAGTAAGATGGAAAAAAGAGAATATGAAAGGAGGTACAGTAAAAGTAATGAAACGGGTGGCAGCTAGGGGCCAATGGCATTCTGCAAAGAACCTTAAGCAATGCCTACAGTGCACGACATGAGGGTACACTGACGGCACTAGCTCACCCCCCCCCCCCCCCACCTACCACGGGGAGTTGCAACTAGGGGGAAAGGAATATAACAAATACCCTTTACTGATGCCTAGGGTGCATCACGTGAGGCGCACTGACGGCACTAACCACCTAAGGGACCCTATCTTTCAAACAGGCATCTTGCGCCCCTTTTCTTTCTAATCTCCAAAGGTCTTTCTTCACCTCAAACTCATTTCCCTTGCAATACAATTTTCACCTAATTCTCTATTACACCCAAATGTGAAACTTCTTAAATTTGGAATTATTTCCTCCGTTCTTCCCTTTTCACGTCCCTAACCTCTAAAACCCACCTTAAGAAACTTATTACTATCACGAGGCTTCGTATACGAATGCCCTTAAGTTTGTAACACTTCAACATCCATAAATTTCAAAATATCCTTTACTGTTTTAATTTCATCTGATGGATATTCACTCTTCTTATAATTTCTGTAACTAGATTCATCTGGGGCTTCTCATCATAAAAAGCAGTTTCATTAAATTTTGTTTTTTCCGCATCATTCTTTTTGCGTTTTGTATATCAAAGCCTGGCCGCCAGCAATCTTTTCACTATTCTCAGTAATTCTGTAAATGGATTCATCTGGGGTTTTATCCTAAAAAAAAAAAAAAAAAAAAGGTTTCTTTATTTGTTTTATATCAAAGCCTGGCCGCCTACAATCTTTTCACCCTTCAGTAGCAACAATCGACAATGCAGGTTATACTGCAGCCTCACTGAAATATTGTCGATGATTCCGCACCACAAACAAACAACAGCAAGCGAGAACGAGAAGTAAACAACAGAGTCATGTCCCCTTTTCTCAATGGCGTACTCCTAACCTAACCAACTGTCAGAGTAACCGCAACCCTTAGATCTGGATGCAATTGCTTAGTCACTCTTCTTGTCTCGCAGGTCCTCCCTACCTATATATTTTCGAGACCGGCTTCTCAGTCTCGAAATCGCCGGTTCGTTCAGACAGCAGCTTCCTTTCGTCTTAATCTACTGTTAATCTTTTACACCACAACTTCATATTCGATGCACTCCATCCTGTGTCTCTGACATCATTCTAATCCTGTCCCTAATTGTTTGTTTGTTCGTATGGTGTTTTTACGTTGCATGGAACCAGTGGTTATTCAGCAAAGGGACCAATGGCTTTACGTGACTTCCGAACCACGTCGAGAGTGAACTTCTATCACCAGAAATACACATCTCTTATCCTCAATGAAATGCCCGAGAATCGAACTCGCGGCCACCGAGGAGGCAGGTCAAGATCATACCGATCACGCCACTGAGGTGCTTCTTGTCCCTAATGAATAACACCGATATTCGTCAATGATTTGTCACAATTACGCTTTCTTTGCAATATGGACAAAGCTGCTGTATTGACTTCTCGGGTTACTCGCACGGCTTCTCTCTGTTTCGCGTAGTTTCACTATTTTTTTGTTTTTGTTTTCATGATACTTAAAAAGAAAGATATGCTTCAGGATCCTTCACGGATTCCTGCACTCCTCCCTCGGGGACTCGTCTCTCTCCTTCGGCGTTTGGTTCCTCCCAAAATGTTTACTCTGTTCTTTGTGTTATTTCTCAGAAATGTCTGTTTAAACAGGCTTTTATTTTCACCTCCGGACACGGACGTATTGTACACGGTATATCTTCTAAATAAGTAGCAAATATCTCAGGGAACACTGCAAATGTCATTGTTGTCCTAATGCCCATTGCCCGAACCCTTTCATTCCATTTTCAGGAAAACAGTTGGAGAGGTCTTCTTGGCTATCTGCATTGTTGATGAAGATTCTCATTCGTCAAAGAAAAAGTAGAAATGCTACTTTAGAGTACCTTGAAAAACTGCCTTTATCTTTTTATTTATTTATCATTTTACACTTGTTTTCTTGAAGGTAAAGCATTATTTTATTTTATTTGGATGTTTATTGAACTAAGTTCTTATAAAATAACACCTTGGAAGTCATCAAAATGCCTCATTATTTTCCCGCCCACTTCTGACCGAGAGTCCAAACCCCCCCCGCCCCCCCCCCCCCCACAAAAAAAAAAAAAAAAAAAAAAATCTTTAGTCACTACAAGGCCATGTTTATAGCTGGTGAAATTCGCAAATTAGCCCCCAGAGCGCCTGCATACATCTCCAATCAACCTAAAAAATCCATTTATTTATTATTTTTTCTCTCATTGTGCTGCGTCATCCCACTCAGACCGCTCTTAGTCCGCCTATGTCGCCAAATTTCTAACGTGCAATAACTGCTGCACAATAATAACCATAAATTTTTCGATAAAAAAAAAACTTTATTCTTTTTTAAAGATAAAAGACCGACTTATTTTCTTCAGTCATTCAACTCTTAAGGAACCTTAATGTTGGGTTGTGTAAGAAACAACAGCCTTTCGCTTCATATCTAACAACTTATTACTTCTATCTTCTTATTATTTTACAAAAGGATAAGTCGAAAGTGAGAACATTTTAGGCATTAATTCTCCCTGAACGTTCTGAACTATGCACTGAACTATATAGCCTAACAATGTCATCCTGAACTTCTAAACAAACACTTATATGAAAATAAGATTCATTTAAGCATAATAATAATAATAATAATAATAATAATAATAACTAATAATGGAGAAATAAATCCCCAGTTTCTGTATGGGTACAGATACGAGTATTTAGCCATACATACCTGGATTTGTTTCTCCATTTCAAGAATCATGTACATGGTTATTTTTTAATAATAATAATAATAATAATAATAATAATAATCATGAGAATTAAAAGCCACAGTAGTGCTAAAATATTTATGTAGAGGTTAAAAATGAATAAATACTTTTAACGCTACTGTGGCTTTTAATTCTCGATGTTATAGCCTCATTACAGAGTTCCTTGGTTCAATGATAGCAACATAATAATAACAATAACAGTGAAACATACTACTTTCGACCTAAGAACGCCTTTACTAATGTCAGCTCATAATCACCTGCTCCCCCTATTAATTAGCCACCTGCCAAAGCTCAAACAGTTCAGTCTTTCGTGGTTTTCACTTCGAGAATTTGGAGCTTTCAGCCTCTATCCGAAATTCCCAAATCTTTCAAACCGTCTCGTTTTCAGACCTTTCTAAACAATGCTGTCAGGGGTTATCAGGTGACCTCCGACCTGTTTGTTTGTTTGTATGGTATATTTACGTTGCATGGAATCAGTGATTATTCAGCAAAGGACCAACGGCTTGACGTTACATCCGAACCACGTCGAGAGTGAACTTCTATCACCAGAAATACACATCTCTCACTCGTCAATGGAATGCCCGTGAATCGAACTAGCGGCCAACGAGGTGGTACACCAGCACCATACCGACCACGCCACTAAGGCGCTCTACCTCCAACCTGACACGCCACACAGACAGATAGATTAGATTAAATCATTTAGGCAAAAGGACAAGGGTTCGGACCTATGAGGTCATTCAGCGCTGAAACGGATATTGACGGTAAACAGGTTTAAAGGGTATGACAGTGGGAAATACCATGGAAGAAAGAGATGATGAATGG
>NC_061101.1:23660499-23665499 GCF_015104395.2 Macrobrachium nipponense | reverse complement strand
GAGTTCGGGAGAGGGGGGGGAGAGGCCTTAATGGTAATTACTTGCATTCTGGGAGATTTTCTTTTTGTTTATGGGCTTAGCTGCGGATTTTTTCTGTTCGCATGGATTTTTTTTTTTTTTTTTTTTTTTGAGTGGCCTATCGGAATGACAGATGTTATTAGAATAAAAAATTACAATTCAATCTTTATCTTATGAGGCCTTATCAAGCAGCTCTTTATCAAATGAATTACGGATATTATTATTGTCATTATCTTTATTATGTTTTTCTAATCGTGGTTTTTCTCTTAGTTGCCTTAACTTGGTTAGCAACGCAACGAAGGTTGGCATGTCGAAAAGCAGGAAAAAAATAAATGTCAGTTTTATTACAACGCCTGGGGCGTTACTTAAAATTTAAAATTCAATTTGAATTTCAGCTTTGAATTTTAAATTTTAAACTAACGCGTTTAATAAAACTGACATTTATTGTTTTCTGCTATTCGACATGCCAACCTTCGGTGCGTTGCTCACCAGTTTAAGCAACTATGAGAAAACCACGATTAGAAAAAATAGAGAAGAACCTCTATGAAATTTATGCAGCTGATGCAGCAATAATTGTTAATAAAACATGTTTAAAAGAGGGTTTACTTCCAGCATATTATTACGTATTATTATTATAGTTTAACCAGACAACTGAGCTCATAATCAGCTCTTATATAGGGCTGACCCGAAGGATTGGAATTAAAAACCAGGTCTAGGCCAGAGGCCAAGCACTGGGACCAAATAGGTCATTCGGCGTGGTTCTGAATGAATGAAAATGAAATAAAACTGCACAAAGGCATATGCTTATACCCTGGACTGGAGCTACACGCACACATTCAATGCATTTACTCACGTTTCCATATATACACACGAGTGCTAGAATGGATACTGCAAGGCTTCCGGGGCTCCGGTGCCTAACTGATAACTCGTATGGATATTACTCTTGCTCATTATCTATAGTTATTACCGCATTCTCCCCTCGGTGAAAGGGCTCTGAAGTGCTATCTAAAAGTTCCTTAGTTTTTCTGATATCTGCTGTTATTCTATATAAATATAAAATAATATTATATATATATATAATATATATATATATATATATATATATATATATCATATATATAGTATATATATATATATATATATGTGTGTGGGTGGTGTGGTGTGTGGGGTGTGTGTGTGTGTGGGTGTGTGTGTGTGTGTGTGCACAATTATGTTTTTGGTTAATTCTCAGTTATTCATCCATTTTTCTTTTCCTCTATTTCTTGCTTTTTCCGCCACGTCGACAGACTAGCCTGTCGAAGATTGTTTAGCAGCTAATGGCGTTTTAGTTTGTATGTAAATGAATATTTTTCAATAAGTAGTATATTTCCACCGGCGGTGAACCTAGTTCTTGAATACTATTTTACAGTATAGAATAAATCTGTCCATTCGAATTCTCCTTTCCAACATTCATCCAGTTTCATCCACTCGGTCTCTTTTAATTATCCAATCTTCCCTCTATTTCAACTCGTCAAACAGTAGAAGAGAGTCTATTGATATGGATACTCAAGCTGGAAGCTTGGTAAGTATCCCAATAGTGTCCTGCACACCTTAGAATAGGATATAGGATTTAGGCCAAAGGCCAAGCGCTACGACATATAAGGCCATTCAGTGCTGAAGGGGTGACATCTAGGGGTGCAATCACGGCCGAGACCCCCTAACGGGAAGTTAGTAATATTAAGCTGAGGATGAAAGCATCAGGTATCTGAATTAATTTGGGGAAAGAAAACAAGATACGCGAGTACGTTCAGTTGTAAATAAAAAGTTAGCCAAGCTCGTCTGCTTAGCTTGATTTCTGTGATTCGGTATAAAGTTTCTCAGTACTTCATCCAGGAAGTTGCAAGAGGTATCTTTGTCCAGTTTATTTGTTTCTTTCCTCATAAAAAGACATATAGCGTCTGAACAGCTCGCCGACCGCATACGCGAACCAGGTTTTGTACGTCTATCTTTATAAGCTCAGAGTTTTAACGTTTTAGTGACGCAAATGCTTTGTCAGGAGATGGTGTGAGAGTGAATGAATTGAGTCCAAAAACGTTTGCAGTAAACTTCTTATTCTGCATTCGTGTTTGAGGCTTAAAGACATTAATTGAGAAATATGAATACGTTCTTAAACCGTATAAAAATATAATAGGCTCTTTCATTCTCAATATCAAATTCCCAACTTTATCCCTAGTCATAAAAAGACTAGTTTAGCTATTCACCACGTCATTTTCATTTACTTACCATTCTCTACTCTTTGTTTTCGCATTTTCTTAATACTCCAAGCATCTAGGAAAAAAATTGCTTTTGACAGTGATTAGTTTGCAAAAATATAACAAAAATATTAATCATAACACTTTTCATCCAATTTTAGAGTACTTTTTTCAAATTAAACCACAAGAGTAAGTTCGAATTTCACGTTGACTAAGGGCCGAAAATCTGTTTAAAGCCCAGGGTAGCAGAGTGGTAAAAATTAGCCCTAAGAAACAAGATATTAAAACTATTGCAATATCATGATAATAATAATCATAAATATGATCACCCACCCCAACATCATATTTCAATCACGTACAAATAGGTCACAGGTTCCTGTTCAGAACACTACAGATAAATTGAAAACTATCGTGAAATCAGGATTAAGAAAGCAGGAACCTAATAATGTCAAATCCTCCTTGTAGGTATCAACTTCCAATCCATCAGTACTTAACGTGTCCTCTATCATAATCTTATAAAATAAAGCATAAAACAGACCACAGAAGAAGAAGAAGAAGAAGAAGAAGAAGAAGAGGAAAGGTGGTCGCCTGAGAACTTGAAGTCATTTGACCGTGAGGAAGAAGGAGAGGCTATATGGCCGAGTCATGGCAATGAACAGAGGCTTCGCATCATTTGAATGGCAATTATTCTCATCCCGCATTATGGATGTTGGGACTGAAGACCCATACAGACGCTTCCTGCGTATGCAGATGTGTACTTCGGGTGGTCGTGATTATATCTTTTACCAGTAACGCCCTCTGCGCAAAACACATATTTGGTTTCAGGCGTCTCTAAAGGGGGTGCGCGCGTTCGTGTACACAGGTACATACATGCATACGTACATGCTTTATATACACACACACACACACACACACACATATATATATATATATATATATATATATATATATATATATATATATATATATATATATATATATTCAATTATAATCTGTCTGGTTGCTTACAATTAGTGTTAACGTAATGTATTATCATTGTTTACAATCATGTTAACATAAATGTATTACCAGTGTTTACAATCATGTTGACGTAAATGTATTTACCAAAGGGTAAATGTAATGATAAAAAAAATAAGCGTACAGTAGCAGTACCATACCAGCATATTGTAAACACCCACACAGATTAAGTTCAAACAAATATTATATATATATATATATATATATATATATATATATATATATAATATATATATATATATATATATAATATATATATATATATATATAATATATAATATATATGTATATATACATATATATATGCATATATATATATATATATATATATATATATATATATAATATATTATATATATATATATTAAATTATACCTGCAACAACACTATCCATAAACTATTACAAACAGAATAAATTAACGTGCGAATAGAAATTGTGCTGTACACAGTAACACTGTAATGAATTAATCAATCAAATATCTCTGACATCAGCTGGTAATAAGAAAACGTAAGGAATTTTTTTTTTTTTTACAGTGAATAAAAGTAGTAATGAGTCGTTCTGAGTTGACATACCTTTATGAATCGCTTAGCTGGTGATGCGCAAAGATACCACGAAACGAAAGTAGAGTTTTCTAAACAGCTTCTTCACTTTGTAGCTCGTCCGTAACGCCTTCCCCACCATCGCTGCATAAATAAAACGCTAATTATGCTTAACGAACTTCCCAAAAAAGATACAGTTCATCATTGAAATTCTATTAAACCTGGAGGAAAACTTTGCCTATAATTTTAATAATAATAATAATAATAATAATAATAATAATAATAATAATAATAATATGTATGCTGGAAAACAGACCTTTTTTCAAACATGTTTTATTAAAAAATAAATAATGGCAGAATTTACAGCATTGATTTTATTTTATACAAAATTCTCTCATTACAGGATTGAGAGAATTTTGTATAAAGATCCCTGAAAAGGAATCTGGAAAAACTAGATGCTGAAGTGGCTCCAGGACTCGTGCAGAAGAGTGTGCTACTAGAAACAGCGCAAAAAAGTGAGAAAAGTGATGGACTCCTAAGGAGAGAGGATGCAACCAGTAGCCCCTACACTATAAATACCACCCAGTCGAATTGGAGGCATGTGATAGAAAAAAATTAATAATATAAAAGAAATTTACATTATTAAGAGAAATTAAATTTCCTGTCAGAGAAAATGAAAGTTACCTTGAACCGAACAGTGGTTTTTGAAAGAAACAAAAGGCAGATAGAAAGTGATAACAGAAAACTTGATACATTAACATTTTCTATAAAATGTTAAATAATGACTTTACCCAAAATAGAGCATCCAATAGTTATGTATATCTATAACTAAATATGAAGGTATGTGATTTAAATGCTACCTAACAAGCAATCTCAGTATATATGCGCTTCATTAATAAAAAAAAAAATAAATAAAAAGCAATTAGTAAATTGTACGACAAATTATAAGATCACTTTCAGTTTAGCAATACTATTTTAAAAAGTTCATCAAGAGGACACTACCAATATTATCATTACTATTATCGTAAATCCACAGAGATTCCTCCGTCTAGAATTATCTCATTGTTCGTGATATTATCATAAATAAATAACGCCTTCTCTTATATATTAAATCTTGGCGTATTGTTTTAAGTTTACCGCCACGAATATACAAGATTGAATACATAAGAAAAGGGTCTGTAAAGACTGTCCTTT
>NC_061101.1:23652999-23655499 GCF_015104395.2 Macrobrachium nipponense | reverse complement strand
CACAGTCGCTAATCGCCCTTGGAAATACAGCTCTTCTCCTTAAGATTGCCTACTAATGGGCGCTATCACACGACGTGACTGGCTCCTGCGGCTGGGGTGGACTTTCATCTTCATTTCTAGAGAATGCGTGAGGGGAAACGAATTAGCAATTATGCAGAGTTCGACTGGCTTCTTTCCTCATTCTTACGATGGAGTATCGTACGCATTAGGACATTTCTTCAAGACGCTCAGTCATTTCAAGATAAAGAGAGAATATATTGTTGGTTTGTATAGTTTTTACGTTGCATGGAACCAGCGGTTATTCAGCAACGGGACCAACGGCTTGACGTGACTTCCGAACCACGTCGAGAGTGAGCTTCTGTCACCATAAATACACATCTCTCACTCCTCAATGGAATGCCCGAAAGAGAGAATATAAGTAGAAATGGACTCTCCTCATCAGGTGACTGCCCAACGTTTTGGGTAAAGCTTATTTACAAATACTTGGGACATTTCAGGTCACTGTGTTATTTCATCAGCAATTTTCTCGTTTCCAATGTATGCTTTATGCCGCACAGATCTCCTAAAGATATATTTTTCAAAGTCAAACAACTGCTTTATCCATAGGAAGATTTATCAGAAGGAAAGGCAACTGGTCGAGTTACGTTTTCAGAAATGATTTACTTGTGTCGCCTGTTCCCAAAAATGAATATTTCGTGTAGCTATACAAAGGTCATTTGTTTCATTAAAATCCATTTACGCTCTCCACCCTATCGTAAAAACTTTTTAAAAAACAAAAACATAGGCGTCAATTCTATCCATAACACTTAGACTGATGGTTCATGTCAATATCTCTCACCTCATTTATTTCAATCTAGTTTTCGCGCACTGTATAAACTTAAAAAAAAAACCTTACATAAAAAATGGCCCATCTTTCAACGGGGTGTGCGCAGGGTGGAAACCAAGCGACGAGTACGCGCATATGTCATTCGATGATGGTAATTTCAGTCGGCGTCATTTTTCTATGTTGCTTGCGAGAACGGCGAAGAGATGTCTACATTTAAAATGCTCATCACACGCTGCGCGCTCCTTTCATTCCTCCTCCTCCAAGCGTTCACGTGGGCGGAAAATCAAGATAACGCGGAAAAAGTGTGTTACGTTCCTACGATCGGTTGGGAGCGTTCGTGGAGGAGTGAACGCTGCGGATAGGAATATACATCTTTTCGTAAGGCGAGATTCTCCAGGTCATAAGTTGAAGCATCTCTGACGCTGCTCTGGTTGCCATGGTCTGCAGTGTCTTTCAGAGATAAATTAGGCTACGTCCTCAGCCCAGATCAATGTCGTTATCTTGTTGTATGAGTGAAAACTGTCTTAAGACTCGTCTCTACTACTGAACAACAACGGCGAATACATTACCTTATGAAGGAAAATCTCTCTTCTCTCTCTCTTCTTCTCTCAATGAAAGATCATACTTGGAAATCTTTTCATAAGAACGGTTCATCTTACCACTTCTCCCCAGTCAGCAAAGAGCAATTTCCATTGAATCCGAACTTATTAGCATTGTAAAAGAAACCCATTTTCTAACAATGGCATAACAACGAAAATATATCAAAAGGAATCTTCACATTGGAATACGATATAAATTACAAATACATGACAATGAGAGCATAAGGAACGGTCAGCCTGGAATCATTGCTCCGAATTTATCATGAAGAATATCCCATCAGGAATCCTGGATGGGAATGAATTCTTCACGCCGATCGCTTGATGACCTTACCCGATGACCCAGGGCACAAGCAAAATGACTTGAGATGTTAGTATGGAACAGAATATAAAATTTGGCCAAAATCCAATCGCTGGGCCACCTACGAGGTCATTCAGTGCTGGAAAAGTAATTAGAAGTAAAAAGATTTTAAAGACGTACAGCAGGATAACTTTGGAGTTTGCACAGTTTAAAAAATTGTTAAGAGAGGATGGAAGTAAGATGGAAGAAAGAGAATATGAACGGAGGTACAGCCAAAGGAATGAAAGAGGTTGCAGCTAGGGACGAAGGGACGCTGCAAAGAACCTTAAGTAATGCCTACTAACGGCACTCACGTGAGGAAGGACACAGATATAATTTCTCGTCTTGAATAAGCAACAAAAAGGATGCGCTGATACTGGCGCCTCTTCCACATCTCTTCGAGAACATCACAGGCACCTGAGACCTCTATCAGTAAACCTCTGAAAGTCAGCGTAATTGTTAAGAAATCCCCCAGGTATTCCCTATGGTAACTTGTGGAGAAACACCCGAAAGTGATGGGAGTACAAAGGAATAAATGTGCACGTATATATATACACAAATATTTCAAGAACACGGTAGAAAAAACGCACTTCCATTCCACTTTGTTTTCTTCCAGCCTGGGCTACAAAGGGGCAATAGTTTTCTGCCCAGTGATTTTTGCTAAAAAAATACCTAGTTCGTGTTAACATTCCTACTTCATGAAGCAGCGAGGAAATACTTCTGTTGAAAATCTAAGTT
>NC_061101.1:23638116-23649999 GCF_015104395.2 Macrobrachium nipponense | reverse complement strand
GACATTGTTTAGGCTATATAGTTCAGTGCATAGTTCAGAACGTTCAGGGAGAATTAATGCCTAAAATGTTCTCACTTTCGACTTATCCTTTTGTAAATGAATAAGAAGATAAGTAATAAGTTGTTAGATATGAAGCGAAAGGCTGTTGTTTCTCACACAACCCAACATTAAGGTTCCTTAAGAGTTGAATGACTGAAGAAAATAAGTCGGTCTTCTATCTTTAAGAAAGAATACAGTTTTTTTTTATCGAAAAATTTATGGGTTATTGTGCAGCAGTTATTGCACGTTAGAAATTTGAACATAGGCGGACTAAGAGCGGCCTGAGTGGGATGACGCAGCACAATGAGAGAAAAAATAATAAATAAATGGATTTTTTAGGTTGATTGGAGATGTATGCAGGCGCTCTGGGGGCTAATTTGCGAATTTCACCAGCTATAAACATGGCCTTGTAGTGACTAAAGATTTTTTTTTTTTTGTGTGGGGGGGGGGGGGTTGTTAGTTATTTGAACTCGGTCAGAAGTGGCGGGAAAATAATGAAGCATTTTGATGATGACTTCCAAGGTGTTATAAGAACTTAGTTCAATAAACATACAAATAAAATAAAATAATGCTTTACATTCAAGAAAACAATAAGTGTAAAATGATAAATAAATAAAAAGATAAAGGCAGTTATTCAAGGTACTCTAAAGTAGCATTTCTACTTTTTCTTTGACGAATGAGAATCTTCATCAACAATGCAGACAGCCAAGAAGACCTCTCCACTGTTTTCCTGAAAATGGAATGAAAGGGTTCGGGCAATGGGCATTAGGACAACAATGACATTTGCAGTGTTCCCTGAGATATTTGCTACTTATTTAGAAGATATACCGTTTACAATACGTCCGTGTCCGGAGGTGAAAATAAAAGCCTGTTTAAACAGACATTTCTGAGAAATAACACAAAGAACAGAGTAAACATTTTGGGAGGAACCAAACGCCGAAGAAGAGAGACGAGTCCCCGAGGGAGGAGTGCAGGAATCCGTGAAGGATCCTGAAGCATATCTTTCATTCTAAATATCATGAAAACATAAACAAAAAAAATAGTGAAACTACACGAAACAGAGAGAAGCCGGCGAGTAGAAGCAATACAGTAGCTTTGTCCATATTGCAAAGAAAGCGTCATTGTGACAAATCATGACGAATAACGGTGTTATTCATTAGGGACAAGAAGCACCTCAGTGGCGTGATCGGTATGGTCTTGACCTGCCACCTCGGCGGCCGCGAGTACGATTCTCGGGCATTTCATTGAGGGATGAGATATGTGTATTTCTGGTGATAGAAGTTCACTCGACGTGGTTCGGAAGTCGCGTAAAGCCGTTGGTCTCGTTGAAAAACCACTGGTTCCCTGCAACGTAAAAACACCATACAAACAAACAAACAATTAGGGACAGGATTAGTGTGATGTCAGAGACACAGGATGGAGGGCATCGAATATGAAGTTGTGGTGCAAAAGATTAACAGTAGATTAAGACGAAAGGAAGCTGTCTGAACGTACCGGCGACTTCGAGACTGAGAAGCCGGTCTCGAGTATATTTAGGTACGGACCTGCGAGACAAGAAGAGTGACTAAGCAATTGCATCCAGATCTAAGGGTTGCGGTTACTCTGACAGTTGGTTAGGTTAGGAGTACGCCATTGAGAAAAGGGGACATGACTCTGTTGTTTACTTCTCGTTCTCGCTTGCTGTTGTTTGTTTGTGGTGCGGAATCATCGACAATATTTCAGTGAGGCTGCAGTATAACCTGCATTGTCGATTGTTGCTGCTGAAGGGTGAAAAGATTGTAGGCGGCCAGGCTTTGATAGAAAACAAAAAAAAAAAGATGCCGAACAACAAAATTTGATAAAGAAACTTTTTTGTAGGGATAAAAGACCCAGATGAATCCATTTACAGAATTACTGAGAAGAGTGAAAAGACTGCTGGCGGCCAGGCTTTGATAAACAAAACGCAAAAAGAAGGATACCGAAAAAACAAAATTTAATAAAGAAACTGCTTTTTAGGATTAGAAGCCCCAGATGAATCCAGTTACAGAATTACTGAGAAGAGTGAATATCCATCAGATGAAATCAAAACAGTAAAGGATATTTTGAAATTTATGGATGTTGAAGTGTTACAAACTTGAGGGCGTTCGTATACGAAGCCTCGTGATAGTAATATGTTTCGTAAGGTGGGTTTTAGAGGTTAGGGACGTGAAAAGGGAAGAACGGAGGAAATCATTCCAAATTTAAGAATAAGTTTCACAGTTGGGTACAATAGAGAATTAGGTGAAAATTGTATTGCAAGGGAAATGAGTTTGAGGTGAAGAAAGACCTTTGGAGATTAGAAAGAAAAGGGGCGCAAGATGCCTGTTTGAAAGATAGGGTCCCTTAGGTGGTTAGTGCCGTCAGTGCGCCTCACGTGATGCCACCCTAGGCATCGGTTAAAAGGGTATTTGTTTATATTCCTTTACCCCCGTATTTGCAACTTCCCCGTAGGTGGGCGGGGGGGGGGGGGGCGGGGGGGGGGGGGGCTGGAAGCTAGTGCCGTCAGTGCACCCTCATGTGGTGCACTGTAGGCATTACTTAAGGTTCTTTGCAGAATGCCATTGGCCCCTAGCTGCCACCCGTTTCATTACTTTTACTGTACCTCCTTTCATATTCTCTTTTTTTCCATCTTACTTTCCACCCTCAACTAACAATTGATTTATAGTGCAACTGCGAGGTTTTCCCATCGTTGCACCTTTCAAACCCTTTATTATCCATTTCCGTGTCAGTTCTGAATGACCTCATAGGTCCCAGTGCTTGGTCTGTGCCCTTAATATTATATTCAGGTCAATTCCTAGTGGGAATCACTTCTTAGCTACATACTTCATTCCCACCTTTCTTAAGTATTGCTGTCCAACTTCCCCAGCTCCCTCTCTACACTCTATTAAGTACTGAATGGTTGAAGGTCCATCAGTGCTGGCTTTAGATACTCGTTTTCTTAAATCGCCAGCATTTGAAAACAGGAAACCAAAGCTAGGCCCCGTAAGGCGTTACTTAAGGGTCCTTGCAGCTCCCCTTCGACCCCTAGATGCAACCTCTTTCATTTCCTTTACTGTACCTCCGTTCATGTTTTCTTTCTTCCATCTTACCCTCCACCCTCTCCTAACAATTGTTTCATAGTGCAGCTGCGATGTTTCTCCTCCTGTTACACCATTCAAGCCTTTTTACTGTCAATTTCCCTTCCAGCGCTGAATGATCTCATAATAGGTCCCAGCGCTTGGCCTTTGGCCTGAATTCTGCATTGTATTTTAAGCAAAGCTTGGGCATTTGTGGCCTTATTGCATTATGGGAAAATCATTGGTACAGAACCAAGAACTCCCAGGAACGTGTAATGGAGCCCAGTGACACACTTCAAAGCTTCCAACGACTACCCCGGACAAGGCGCTCCGACACCTTTCTTTCACCCGCTCACCCACCAGTTCCTCTTGTGTTCATCCGACCGCACTTGCATGACGTTAGATCATTTGAATAAGAAGCCATCTGCTTCTCAACGTCTGTTAAAAGATGTAGTATTCCACACTCCCGCAGATTTCCATGGTCGAGTGTGCCGTTAGTCGGTGCAGGCATCTTCCTTAGGCCGATGCTGATAATTCTGTGTTTAAAGATCCCCGAAGAGAAGTTTGTGTTGTGGTTGTTGATGTGCTCCTCATCTGACGACACAAACAAATTTCGTGTCGCTGACGTCACGCAGACAGCATAGAATGACCGCATAGGTCCCAGCGGCCAACCTTTGGCCAAAATCCTATATTCCATTCTATTTTGACGTCACACAGAAGGCAGCAGCCATCTTGCTGCTGCTGCTGCCACCGGAATGACTGTGAGGGATGATGTTGTTGTGCCTCCTACTTGTCTGGTCTAATTATGCCTTCATTCTCGAGATTATACATTGCAATTATCATCTGATGATTTATATTGCCCCGTCAATATATTATTTCATGCAGTTACTTTTCGTAGTCTTAAGTCTCTCTCTCTCTCTCTCTCTCTCTCTCTCTCTCTTCTCTCTCTCTCTCTCTATATATATATATATATATATATAATAAATATATAATTAGTATGTGTGTGTGTGTGTGTGTGTGGGTATATATAAATATATATATGTATCTTTATTGTGTGTGTATGTATATGTTTGTATGTATGTATGTACATATGTATGTATTTGTGTGTGTGTGCGTAATTCTTTTTAAGGTGATTATAGTCCTTGCCTCCTTCATCCGGTCTCTTCGCTCTCCCAGCGAAGATGTATACAATTGCAGGCGAATCAATGTGAGAGTAACGGGCAATTTCCTCACCCACAGGATGTTCCAGAAAGACAAGAGGATGTTGGTGGCCGTCGGTGGGATCTTTGTGCTGCTTCTGGCCATCGCAACGGCCGAATTGAGAGAGTCGTGGTTCGAGTACAGAGCCAGGACTCAGAGGGAGGTCAAGAAGAAGGCCAGGACTTCCTTAGATGCCAACATAGGTAGGTGTCCTTTTCTCAAGGAGATTCGAGGGGATGGTGTTTTATTTGGCCTAATGCTCAGATTTCGTGGTCAAGGGTTTTGTATGTGTTAGTTATGTTATTTTGAGCTGGGAGAGGTAAGTGTCTATTTTCCATGGAGATTCGAGGGGAAAGTGTTTTATTTGACATGATTTTGTAATGCTGAGATTTAATGAGAAAGGAGCTGGCTGAGGGAAGTGCCATTTTTAATCGTATTATTCAAAGATGAATTAAATCGTTATACTTACCAGTCAACGTGGGTTCAGGAACATAATAGATAGAATCTGCTGGTCCCTTTTTACCAGATGCGTATGTAATCGTACTATAGTAGATTCACATCAGCCGTGCATTTGATGTCTAGGCCAGTTCCTTACGACGCTTCATATATGGAGTGTATCTAGTATTATTGACAATTTCCTCTCGGATTCAAGAGGTGTTACTTGCCAAGTGATAGCTGCAACGGATCGTTGGGGATGACTGCGATCTCTTATGTAGTCTTCAGCCAGGAAGGCTTCCGAGTGACCAGAGAGGAGAATATTAAGACGAAGGGGAAGAACTGTTCTTCTTACAGAAAGCTACCGAGGTGGCTTTGTCCGTCCGCACTTCTTCTGTCCGTTCTCAGATCTTAAAACCTGCTGAGGCTAGAGGGCTGCAAATTGCTATGTTGATCATCCACCCTCCAATCATCAAACATAGCAGATTGCAGCCCTGTAGCCTCAGTAGTTTTTATTTTATTTTTTTAAAGGATAAAGTTACCCATAATCGTACCGTTGGCAACGATATGGGATAGGCCATCACAGGGCCTTGGTTAAAGTTTCATGGGCCGCCGCTCACACAGCATTATAACACCGAGACCACTGAAAGATAGATCTATTTTCGGTTGCCTGGATTATACGCTGTACAGGAACCTCGATCGTGCCGAAGAAACTTCGGCGCATTTTTTATTTGTTTTATTAATGGGAGCGCTTGATAGAACTTGAGAAGAAGGACAGTTCTTGCGAAGGGATGGAGCCTATAGAAGCATTGTCCCTGTGCCCTGGTTTAAGGGGATTCCTGGAAAGAGACATTGGAAGAAAATGTTAAGTTTCTTGTGTTATGTTAGCAGGGATATCGGAAGATAAAACCTGGTGGGATTTGGAAATAATAGTGTTTGTATTACTGTTTAAGGGGATTACTTGCAATAATACTTAAAAAAAAAATAGATGGGTAGTGTCACTTTTTGAGGGTGTTCCAAAGAATAGTTTGTGGGATAATTTGAGGGGGTTCTTGTGGTATAATTAAAAGCTCAAAGAAACAGAACTTGAAATGAAGTAGGACTTTTGTGTCATTGTTTGTATAGATCTTCCAATAATTACAAAGTGGAGAAATAAAAAGAAGGGTTTGGCCAGTAGATTCTATATATATTTTTTGAATGAAAAGGAATAAAGACTAAACTACTGTAGTAGTACTACGATTATGAGCACAGGTTCTTTTATATTTTGATGAAATGCATCTGATTTCGACAGATATATGAATCTATTTGTTGAACTAGAATTGTGTTCTTATTCGTAAAGTAATTTAGATGAACCTCATCCTATTAACCCGTACTTGAATTCGACTTCCACAGCGGGAAGTAGCGTTTCTTCAGTCGGTCCACATTTGCATGAGCGTATCCAAAAGCTTGTGAATAGGGTGAGAAGTTAGGGCTAAACAGTAATTCATCAAACTTTCTTTTCTGAAAATGAAGACGAATAAAAAATATATCAGTTTAAGACAGGTCTCTTATCTAAGCTGTCACGTAAAGCCGTTAGTCCCGTTGCTGAATAACCACTGGTTCCATGCTACGTAAAATCACCATAAAAAAAAAATAATATATAAGCCAATTTAGAAATAAAGACGCCATCTAAAACATAGACCATTTAAAAAAATGCAAATTTACAGCTGTACTAGGAAATTTGCCATTGAATTCGGACGACAGAGACATACGCTATTTAGATTGGATGTCAGATTCCTAACACTTTTGTCCATTTAAAGAATCCATGAATTTTTATGAATCTGTTTTTGCCAAGGTTTGGAATGTTTTAAGCATAGGATGAGGCAGCGACTTCGGCCATTTGCTGACGAATCTGGGCGTGTTGGCAAAGTGTATTTTTGATAAGAGGCGCTCGTCTTCAACAATGATGAATGACCGGCACTTTTGCAATTGCAGTATCATGCTGCTCTTTAGAAATAATTGAAGTCGAGTATGGTTATCTGACGGAAGTCGGTACTCAGCTTTGTTCTCGGATTATACTAATGAACGACGTGACTGGAATTTAGAATTTTGATTTAGAATTTTGACGGAGAGGAGGTTTATCTAAGTGGTGCTGCCTGTCTTTTTATTCCGATTATCTAACTGAACCCAAGATACCATGGAAAGTCGTGGGTTGATTGGAACGTAAATTTGGTGAGAAGAGTATCGTGGCCCATATAAAAATTGATAAGAGTTTTTGGATGTATCCGAATTCGAGTTCGGGCGAAAGATGATTGTTTTTTCTTCGGCACTGGGAAGGTATGTCCAGCAATTTTCTGGCGCCTCAGTGGCGTGATCGGTATGGTCTTGGCCTGCCACCTCGGTGGCTGCGAGTTCGATTCTCAGGCATTCCACTGAGGGGTTAAGAGATGTGTATTTCTGGTGATAGAAGTTCACTCTCGACGTGGTTCGGAAGTCACGTAAAGCGGTTGGTCCCTTTGCTGAATAACCACGGGTTCCATGCAACGTAAAAACACCATGTACAAGCAACCGCCAAGAGAGGACGAAGGTGGCAGGAAAAGTCCCGGATGTGGGGAAGACGGGACCTTCTCCAGAGTAATCTGCAGAAATCGCACTAAATCCAACAATGTTTTGGTCCAGTTGCACCGACGTCCTCCATTCATTACCGCTAACTCCCGCTATTACCGCTCCCGCTTTGAGGAGGAAGAGCGCTCGTCTCTGCTGCAACTCATCTCCGTGGTAGAGAGGGAATCGCTCTATGCACCTCTCCCGTCTGTTTAGGTTTAAACTCCCATTCTTAATTTTCGTTATATTTTTTTTATTATTCCTCCATCCGTTCATGCACATGTATGTATATTCAGCCGTTTGATATGTTTCCGTTCTTGTTCATTGTCAGCCGTATTTCATCGTTTCTTTTTTAATCTCCTATTCTCCTCTTTCGTTAGTTTTCTTTTTCAATTATTCCTCTATTCATTCATGCGCGTGTTTATTCCTTGTCTGACGTGTTTCCTTGTTCATTGTCAGCCGTATTTTATTGTTCATCTCTTCACTTTTTTTTTTTTTATCAGTCTCACTTATGGACATCTCATTGGCAGATTACTCTCTGAGTCTCGTCTCGGTTGGCTGGAATTTTTCCAGAGGTTTACACCAGCCCGGCTTAATCTCAACGACCCACCTTGCAAACCTTTGGGCTTGTTCCACCCAAAGGTGTAGACATTCGGAAAAATAATAGAACTCCGAATCTCCGCGTAGGAAAAAACAAGGAAACCAAAGCAATTTTTTTTTTTAGCATTACAGAATTCTTGCTGAATTCAAGATGAACTTGAATTCCGCAGCTTTTTTATTTATTTATTTTTTATTTATTTCTCAAGAATATTTAAACTTTTTAGACTCAGTACCAACATAAATCAGTAATCGTTATCAGTGTGTCATCAAGAGCATATATATATTATCATGACATTAAACTCGTGGCCAGGATTTTGATTAGCAAACCTCCACAGACTAGATTACAATTCGTCTGCGGCGTAGAAACTCGAAACTTGGGAGGCAGGTCAGAGTCCTTGAAAGACACGTGGGAAGAACTAAAGTAACAGTTAAAAATAATGTCTCTGCAAAGAAACTAATTTACCATCCATCAGAACACCAAGGAAACCTGGAACCAAGTCCTGGGAAAACATTCAGAGTTGCTGTATAGTGACCAACGCAGGTAGAGGCATCTGAGTATCTCCTCTTGTGACTTTTCCGAACCTCAGTTTCTGACGACAATCAGATAAGGTAAACGGTGAGCTAGTCAAGCATTGGGGAAAATGGAAGAATATTGAAAGTGTTCAACAGGGCGGTGATGTGTTTATTTCTTGAACTGTCCCCTTTGCGTTATTGACGTCGGGTGGATCAAGGTAAGGACCATGAATTCTCTCTCTCTCTCTCTCTCTCTCTCTCTCTTCTCTCTCTCTGAACGATTCCAAATTCGTGTCTGATATGTACCTTCTATATAACATTTTCCTTTTGTCCGTGCGCTCTTTTGCCAACTTGTAGGCTTTCGTATTGTGTCAGGAAAACAATTTAGACAGATCGAGGAATTAGGCTACTCCGGTAAAATGGCTTGTTAGGAATTGCTAAAAAGCAAGGCTTGAAATACTTAGAACTCCTATGGTAACTCTTGAAAAGAAAGAGTTTTAGTTTAAATTTCTCTGTAAGTTCCTTTTTACTGCATATTTCTTACCATTTCTGATTTCTGCAACACAAACTTTTATATGGTGAAATGGAGGTTGTATAATTTACGTGGCTTCTGCTGTCACTTTAATCCACAGTAGTAAGTGTACCTGGTCACCATTCATTCTCCTACTACGAAGAATAGTACAGCATAGGCGTTTACGAAGCTCATATACCAATCTGTATGCTTTCGCTTTGCTGTAATTATCGACTTTTTAGCCTCTTTACACTAATATGCCTGCCAGTTAGTGAGTTGTTACCGAGTCTTGTGAACGTCTCATTGCTGATTGTTCCCCAAAGTTCTTCATCTTCTTCTTTACGTGAAGTCTTTGGATCTTTACCTATACTTCTCGGAATTTCATGGTTCGGCTGCAAACACGAATTGTGTGCAGATCAAACTGCTGGCAATTTCCTGGGGGTCCTCCGTCGGGAAATTTGTAAAATTTCGTGAGCTGCTTCTGATGGCTTTAACTCTTTAGACAAACCTTCCAATGTTGAGCAGCGTTTTAGGATAATTTTCACGATGCTGTGCCCACTTTTTATTGACCGCACACAAGGTGATTCTATGATCTTCAACATTCGGTGTCCAAATTCTCAGGGTAGCGAGACGTGGAAGGAGATCCGTCATGCGGTGTAAGGAACCACGCTCTTCAAGCAAAGTAAATAAGATTCAGGATGTTCTTCTAGTAGCCTTCATTTTGACTGAGGTGAAAATATGAATCCTGTTCCACGCTGGGTGAGGCGGGGAATCTAGTGTAAAAGCTACTTATCACAGCAAAAGAAATAGTTAAGGGAGGCTTCGAACTCCAGTTAAAAGAACGAGTCCAGTGTCAGACCACTTACACAAAGATTGAGGACAGCTGGTGAATTCTTAGATACACACACAGACATAAGTATAAGGGATTGTATTGTATTAGTATGTATATTAATATATCTATATATATATATATGTATATATATAGGTATATAGCATATATTGTAATATATATATATGATGTATATATATAGTGTGATAGTATATATATATGTGTGTATATATATATATATGTGTGTATATATATATATGTATATATATATATGATGTATGATATATATAATGGTGTATAAGATATATATATATGTGTATATAATATATATATGTAATGATATAAAAAAAAATATATATATATATGTATATGAGTGGTTATATATATATATGTGATATATATATACTAATGTATACTATATATATATTATAAAATATATATATATATGTGTATATATATATAGTATGTATATATATATATATATGTTTATATATATATATATTATATATGTATATATATATATATATAATATGTGTATACATATAATATAAAAAAAGGATATATATGTGCAAATAACCAACATATCTTAATAATACCTATACCTGTGCTTATACTATATATACGCTGAACCAGAAATAGGTAGTGGATATACTGTGTATAATGATATTTATATATATGTAAGTATATTGTGTGAATATATTATATATATTATTATATATATAATATATGTATATATATATATATATATATATATATATATATTATAATATATATATATAATAATATATATATATATATATATATATATATTATAATATTCAAACGTTCACACACGATATACTATTTAATCCCTGAAAGGCCTTCGGGGGAGAGAGAAAGAGATTGTGCGTGTGTGTGTGTGTGTGTGGATGTATGTATGTGTACCTACGAATAAAAGACAGAAGGTGGTAATTACCTCGAAAGGAAAGGAACGCTTATTTCCGTCATGGTTTTAGCTTCGGTAACAGGAAAACCCATTAAAGTTTAGATGACTGTCTTTGCAAGATGAGTGTAAACATTTTTGCCCTATTTTTCGCTCTAGAGAGAGAGAGAGAGAGCATTACAGCGGTTTTGTAAATGATCTCAGATGAAACCACCAGGAGTCCAAAGGCGTGAAGGATGTATGAGAGAAATTTTTTTTCTTATAACAAGGGTGAGTACATTCCAATTAAAAAAAAAGAGTAAGGAATGATTGGGAATATTTTTGGCCCAAATATGAACAAGATGAAACAGAAAAAGAGAGGTATCGGTTACTGATATTCTTACTGAAGTAATGTCCTCCTCCGGGTACGTGTTGATGCGTGATACGGAATGTGTCATACTAGTATTGATGCTATAGTAGATTCACATCGACCGTGCATTTGATGTCTAGGCCCGTCCCTTACGACGCTCCTGATTGGCTGTTGATAAGCCAGTCACAGGGCAGGAGGTATGTTTCAAACGTATCCCTCAGGAGAGGTGGAACATAAATCCTGCCCATATGAACTCTCTCGAGAGACTGAGAGTTTCCAGCCCCGTCATTGGCTTATCAACAGCCAATCAGGAGCGTCATAAGGGATGAGCTTAGACATTAAATGCACGGTTGATATGAATCTACTATAATAGTGTTATTGTTAGTAGAATTCATTAATTTTAGTGGTAGTTGAGTAATGGTGGTGAATGTCATAGTAGTATAGTAGTATAGATGCGTGTAAAAGTAGTAACAGTGACATGAGTGAATGTAGGAGTGGTATAATTGTTATTATTTGTAGTGATAGTGACTGTAATAGCAAGAATCTTCCTTTTGCCGTTTGAAGTTATTCGGTTTAATTGTCTTTGCTTACCTGATCGTAAGAAAATCAAAGGGAAAAATGTAAAGTAACTACAAAAAAATGAAGAAAAATACGTGTCGAATACGACTCTTTACTTGCTGTTCTGAAATCCAAGTGGTAAAGAACAGAATGGAATTAAATAACTATCATTGTTGTTAATATTCTTATTCTGTTTATATTACTCATGGTGTTGTAAACGTCAAGGTAACGCAAATAGTAAACGGAGGAGGAAAAAAATCTGTTGCCCCA
>NC_061101.1:23625616-23635616 GCF_015104395.2 Macrobrachium nipponense | reverse complement strand
ATTGCTGCATTACTCTAATTATAGTGTTCGGTCACAGTAAATGAAACGGCTCCAAAAATGTGTACAAAGTGTATTCATGTTCTGTGCGTGGTACGTGGATGGTCGTATGCATACACAAGCAACCATGCACACGCACACACAACACACACACACACAACACACACATATATATATATATATATATATATATATATATAATATATATATATATATATAATTATATATATTATATTGTGTATGTGTCGCGCACGTGTGTATGTATAAAGTTTTTTAATTATTCACACGCTACCTTTCTATACTCACAAATGTTAAGCAGCTAGGTCACCTTGGGAATAACTTACACCTAAGAGGAACTATATAATTGGTAAGAATTCGTACGTATGCCCTTTCGTTTAGACGCGGTGATGGGCAGTCGACTTATCCATTCGGCTATCAAGAGATACAAGGTGTTTTTGATTGTGCTGTACATATTCTTATCGAATTCAGGTTATGTGTTTAGAATCTAGATCAGCAAACAGCACCGTGATAGCTAATTGCCAAGTCACAGGTGTATAAAGATGACGAAACCTCACATTATACCTGTTGTTTCAAACTTAGCAATCAGCTCACATGGTTGACATTTTTGGAAGATAAAGCAAAGGCAAATGTGAGTGATTGATTCACAGAGGTTCGTTGTTTTGCACGTGCAATGATAATAATCATTAATATTGAATTCTTAGACAAATGCAAATTTACCGACTTTGTTTCAAGAGAACTTAACTTTAGGTATAATGACAAAGAAAAATGTTGAAGTTATTCGACTAGAAGAGAGCGGAGGAGAGCAAAAATGAAACTAACGATAAGAGGTATATGACTAATAACAGTATAACTTTACATAGTGTGTGTGTGTGTGAGTGTGTGAGAGAGAGAGAGAGGGTGGGGGGGGGGACAGGCACTGCAGTGGCATAGGTGGCCCTCGGAACTTTCGTTCCACCTATGGTCCCGTTTTGGTTTTAGTTATGGGAGTTACCGATACGAAAATTTAGGAGGCGAGTAAGATAAAATGTAACCAATAATTATAAATTGGAGTTTTACATGTACTGTACACACACACACACACACACACACAACCACACACACACACACACATATATAGTATATATATATATATATATATATATATATATATGTGTGTGTGTATGTATAATAGACAAATTTTGTTTCTATTGTCTTATAGCATCCAAAATTCAATCGAAGATGCAAAGCATTACTACCCCAAAACAGTTCACCTTGTATTTGACTAATTTATTCATATTTTTATCTATTCATTTATTTGTTTGGTTAATAATAGATTATCTCTTCTTTCTATATGTCCTATTATCTTTTGTAACACCCTTCCAGTGAACACCATATTCGTTGGCAGCCTGAATTTCAATTCAGGGCCCCCTGTAGATAGGTTTGCCCCTTATGAATACGGGTTCATCTTCTGAATAATAATAATACTAATAATAATAATACTAATACTAATAATAATAATAATGATAATAATAACTGAAGTGTTACTCTAGTCTAGATCAAGTAGCGTCATAATATTAACAAGAAGGGTTTCGATTGTCTGACGCGGCCGAGCGATTTCATGTCGAATTAGAGGGTGTCTAAAGGGTTCTCCGATTCTGCTGATTTCATTGCCTGTGTCGTGGGAAAGCTGCCTAAGTAGATTTATGGCTTTCTCATTCTGTTGAGCGGAAATCACGCGTTCGTACTTTGTCTCCCTTCGATTTTACTTTCCGTGAACATAGGAGTGCGGTGATGAATGGAGAACTCAGGCCATGAATAATAATAATAATACTGATAATAATAATAATAATGATAATGAAGGAAGGTGACTCATTTGAAAAAAATAGAATGAAATTGCAGGGTTGGCAATGATTAAATCAAACTGATTTAATCAAGTGATTAAATCATTGACTTTTTAATTTAAAAAAATCATGATTTACAAAAAATTGTTGCGATTTTAATTTTTTTAAATTTGAAACAAACAAATTGAAAAATATGGTTAGGAGGTTAATAAAAACTTAGGCATAACTGTGCTGCATCTAATCATTTTGATCTAAAAAAAAAATTTGTAAGTACATACTTTAGGCCAGAACTGGAAACCTAAAAGATAAATCAATAGTAATTCTGTCATAAAATACATTTTGAGGAAAAAAAGGATTGAAAAAAAAAACATCTAACAAATAAACGAAAAAAATGAATAAAAAATCAAATAAATAAAAAATCAAATCACTGATTTTTATTAAAAATTTTTTTTTTTTAATTTAAAAAATCACCAACCCTGTGAAATTGTAAGATGCATATAATTTAATAATAATAATGATAATGATAGAAATTATGCTTATCAAAAAATTTATGCTCTTCAAAGAATGTATTTTCTCGCTTACATGAGAAAAACTGTTTGTATTTCGGAATCAGTTGCTCCATATGACATGATAGACCAGCAAAAGGGGGTTTCAAATGTGTTTCAGCTTTAGCTATCCTAAATGAGAACTTTGATGGGAACTTCAAAGTCCAGCAACTATTGGTCTCCATAGATCTTACCGCGGCAAGCACGCCCAAGGGCGTAATGTGTTGGTCATTTATTCGGAATATAGTAACAATCCAGGCTGCGCTTACTCCATGAGTCGTGATACTCGATAGAGCCATTCATCCATCCATCATTTACATAAAATAATAATGCTTTCAGTAACGTCCTCTTTAAAGCAGCCAGTGCCTGCCGATCTAACAATAGAAAACGGAGTCAATGAAACATCTTTCGGTACCACCCTACCTGAGATATCTGATCACTTTCAAATGGCTTTCAAATGACAGATGAAAAAGGAAGGAAAAATTTTCCCCGCATTTGCATGACCCAGTGACACGGGTTCTATGAAACAACGCCTCATTTAGGCATGGCACTTTATCAGTAATTCGGAGTTGCGCACGTGCTAATGAATTATGATGGCTGGTAATGAATTGAACGTGATCCTCTCTCTCTCTCTCCTCTCTCTCTCTCTCTCTCTGACTTTCTACAAAACTTTCTGTATGTTTTATTTTTATTTCATTATGAACATCAGGTCTGACTACAATCTATATCTGTTTGTGTGTCTGTCTGACGATTTGTGTAAACATCTATCTAAATTCAGTCCAAAATGTCCTAACTACATTTTTACTCTGTCTCATCATCTTTCAGTCTCTCTCTATTTGGTGCTATAGTCTGCTTCTTAAGCGTCACATAAATAGGCGGTATGAGAATGAGTAATGTGAGGTAGATTTTAAATAAAGCGACAAATTATGCTAAGTTTGAAGCTCCTTTCGGATAAACTTTTTTTTCCTGGAGATTTGATCTGTTTATATGAAAATTTAAGTTTAAAAAAGTGTTTTTGGCGGTGTAGAATTTCGTTTGATTAAGAGGCGTTGCAAGAGCTAACATTTAAGAGAAAACAGATGTGTTTTCACTGAGATAGTTTGTTCATGTGATGAGAATGGAGGACGTAAGTATTTTATTTTGTAATGAGGCCAAATTTTTGGGAAACGTAGCTGAGATTCCAAGAGACGTAAAAACATGAAATAATTCCCAGACATCAAGCATTCCAGCACTTCTGGAACATAAAATTGAGCATTCCAGTGAGACGAGAAGACCAGACGAATATCCAGACGTCTGGAGAGGAGAGAGAGAGAGAGAGAGAGAGGAGTAGATGAGAGAGAGAGAGAGAGAGAGATTGATTTCTCAAACTTCTGGACCCCCAGCAATAGAAGATTCTAAGGAGACAAGAAGACCAAAAGAACTCCAGTCTTCTGGACACATATGTCACGACAGAGAGGATTCCAAGCAAAACATTCCCGTCAGTAATGTAAGAGGATATATCGGCAGTCGCGTATGCTTCACTGATCAAGACCCAGTAATGAAAGTAGCACTGGACCGGATTTTAAAGCTGCAAAGAAGCGTTATACAGAAGAACCTGCTGGAACAGATGAAACCCAGTCTATAGATAATTCGAGAGATATCGATAGGATTTGCCTCGGTGGTTACATTATGGCATATATATATATATATATATATATATATATATATATATATATATATATATCTATATATATATATATATATATATATATATATATATATATATATATATATATATATATATATATATATATATATATATATATATATATATATATATATATATATATTATAAAAGCGAATACCGCAGGAAATGCTTTCGTCTTTGCTAAGACATTTTCAAGGTTCGTTCCTTGTCACTGTTTCAGTAAAGACGAAAGCGCTTGGATTTTCTGCCTATCATTTTCCAGTGGTGTTCGCTTATTTAATGAAGTACGTGCATCTACTGTGATTTTTTAAGCATATACATACATACATATATATATATATATATATCTATATATATATATATATAATATATATACATATATATACATATATATTTATATACATACATGCATAAAGATGGCGAATATGTTAACATGGCCCGGTTTAAAGATATGCAATGTCGTGTAGCTTTTGGATTAAGTGATAGAGTTAGCAAAATGGCTTTAATTCTGGAAAATACTGCGTCTTGAATATAGCAATTGAATGAAGTAGTGAAGAAAAAGCTATTATACTAGCTACAGTTAAAAAGAAATCGTTAGTTGAAGTATATGTGTTCGAGCTTTCGTTTTTTTTTTTTTAATCAAAGGCTGAACAGATTCTAAATACAATAGAATATTAATCAGGCAGCGATAAGGCTATGGTGTTCGGATACTTTATGTGCACATTTAATTCCGGTTTTGCAAGTTACCACTTCCCGAATTAATCGACTTACTTTCAAGGGTGGAACATGCCTGTTCAACCGGAAATGGCGTTCAAGGTAGAACAGGTGCTTGGGTCGATCCATACGTTTTCGACCTTTTTGCAAGAGTAATTTTGGGACTGGTACGTAACACTTTTCTAAAACAAAAAAAGATCTTGTATATAATCATAAATATTTCAATATATAGTATCTCTTAATCTTTTTTAAAGTATTCTTAAATGATATTTAAATTATTCTTAGATAATATCTTGTTGACAAAAACGATTTACCATAAGGATATATACCTAGGTTTTGCCTGTAGTCACCGCTCAGTGCAGCAACAGCAAAGCGTAATGCTGACACAGAAGAGTAATTTCCATATGGATAACTTCAGAAAATTAGTTTGTGTGTATATATATATATATATATATATATATATATATATATATATATATATATTTATACTGATATGAATGTTTTTATAAATCCATTTTCCTTCTTAGGTTATCTTAATTGTACTGGTGATTTTCTGAAACTTGCTTTGCAAGTAACAGTTTTGTAGGAGTGTTCCACGTGAATATTTTCTCGCCGAATAATAATGATAATAATTGATAAAGAAACCCACAAAATTACTGTGCATAACGTGTTTACTTATAAGTATTTACATTTTATTTATTTATTTATTTATTTTTATACACTTTAATAATAATAATAATAATAATAATAATATTAATAATTAGTAATGATAGTAATTAGCTCGCAATTGAATATTATCTAAAGCTAACCCGCTTATTCGAAGACAGCTCTTCCTTTATGGACGCAGAAGCCGGTGCTATACGGGCATCTTATGAGGTTAGCCAATCAGTAACTGAAATAGTATCTAAAAGGGGGGGCGGGGGGCGTAAGCGTGTTTTATAACAAGGAATTGAAGCGAAGGTTATTTCGCCCAATGGCTAACACACACATCTGATCTACGGTACGATTTTACCACATTTAATCGCATGAGGTAGATTTAGCCGTTTGAATAGAGACCTCTCTCTCTCTCTCTCTCTCTCTCTCTCTCTCTCTCTCTCTCTCTCTCTCTCTCTCAGTGAACAGTCAGCATTTTTCACGAAACTAGTGATTTGGAATACATTATCTTTAAATCCGTTCAGTGAATTGCATAGGAAAGAAAGCACAGCGTTAACTAGAAACTATTCCTGAGGCACTGAACTGATCAAGTTGTGAGACCTCCATTCAAACATGCTCATAAATTCGAGCCGATAAACGATGCCTTAGGAATTCGAGATGAAGCGCAAAAGCAGACTGGTACAATTTCGAGGTGAAGGATGGAGGAATGCGGAACCGAACCCTCCGCAGAAGCATGAATAGAAGAGGAGGCAATTTCTAAAAAAGCATGAAAATGACAGCTCAAGAGATGCGAACTCAAACGAACACAATGCAGACGGGAAAGGGGAAGAAACTGTACCATCATCAACAACATAATATATACAACTAGCGATCGCCAAGTCATTGCTAGCGACATTTGAATGTTTGTCCAGAATGTGGACGAAAAAGATGCGTATGAAGTCAATCAGAATAGTTTATCTCAAGCTTTGGAAAGCTAGAGAGAGAGAGAGCGAGAGAGAGAGAGAGAGAGAGAGAGAGAGAGAGACCTCCAAATACGTAAGTGACTAATATTGCTATGGCGCTTAGATAATAATAATATTAATAATAATGGTAAGAACTGTGGCTGCTAGGAAAAGGGATTAATTATTCCTTAAGGAGAGAGAGATGAATTAGACCCTGCAAATACTTAAGTGACTACTATTGACATGGTGGTTAGATAATAATAATAATAATAATAATAATAATAATAATAATAATAATAATAATAATAATAAGAACTGTGGCTGCTAGAAAAAGGGATTAATTAGTCATTAAGGAGAGAGATGAATTAGACCCTCCAATTACGTAAAAGACTACTATTGCCATGGCACTTGGATAATAATAATAATAATAATAATAATAATAATAATAATAATAATAAGACATATGACAATACACAAAGCACTACACCCAAGAGCAAATACGGACAGACTATACATAACACGAAAGGAAGGAGGGAGAGGACTACTAAGTATAGAGGACTGCGTCAACATCGAGAACAGAGCACTGGGGCATATCTGAAAACCAGTGAAGACGAGTGGCTAAAGAGTGCATGGGAAGAAAGACTAATAAAAGTAGACGAAGACCCAGAAATATACAGAGACAGGAGAATGACAAACAGAACAGAGGACTGGCACAACAAACCAATGCACGGACAATACATGAGACAGACTAAAGAACTAGCCAGCGATGACAATTGGCAATGGCTACAGAGGGGAGAGCTAAAGAAGGAAACTGAAGGAATGATAACAGCGGCACAAGATCAGGCCCTAAGAATCAGATATGTTCAAAGAACGATAGACGGAAATAACATCTCTCCCATATGTAGGAAGTGCAATACGAAAAATGAAACCATAAAACCACATAGCAAGTGAATGCCCGGCACTTGCACAGAACCGAGTAACAAAAAGAGGCATGATTCAGTGGCAAAAGCCCTCCACTGGAGCCTGTTGCAAGAAAAACATCAGCTACCTTGCAGTAATAAGTGGTACAAGCAACCAATCCTGTAGGAGTGATGGAGAAAACGATCACGCAAAGATCCTCTGGGACTATGGTATCAGAACGGATAGGGTGATACGTGCAAACAGACCAGACGTGACGTTGATTGACAAAGTCAAGAAGAAAGTATCACTCATTGATGTCGCAATACCATGGGACACCAGAGTTGAAGAGAAAGAGAGGGGAAAAATGGAGTAAGTATCAAGATCTGAAAAAAAAGAAATAAGAAGGATATGGGATATGCCAGTGGAAATCGTACCCATAATCATAGGAGCCACTAGGCACGATCCCAAGATCCCTGAAAAGGAATCTAGAAAAAGTAGAGGCTGAAGTAGCTCCAGGACTCATGCAGAAGAGTGTGATCCTAGAAACGGCACACATAGTAAGAAAAGTGATGGACTCCTAAGGAGGCAGGATGCAACCTGGAACCCCACACTATAAATACCACCCAGTCGAATTGGAGGACTGTGATAGAGCAAAAAAAAAATTTATAATAATAATACTAATAATAATAATAATAACTGTGGCTGCTATGAAAAGGGATTAATTACTCGTAAAGGAAATATATTTAACGGCTTATGACATGGAAGATCTGGCTATAAGCGTGTCGTCTTCCCCATCAGTAAATAGTCCCTCATCTTTTTAAGCACTGCGCAACTCCACAGAGTAAAAGACAAAGAGTGCATAATACCAAGCCGTTGGTCAGTCACTTAGCAAATTCTAGCAGATAAGACCCGGTCAAACGGACCCTACCGGTCCAGCGGTTGCGCGCAGGTATATATACTGTTAGAGGAACTGGATAACAAATGCATTGTCCACAACACCGCAAAATCTAACCGTTTCCCCTTCACCGGTAACCGGGAGAGGAGTAGCCGACATTTAAATGTAACTGGCGTTTTTGCGGTAAAAGCAACGTTTGAAATTAGATTTGAAGATGCTCTGCGCCCAAGATGGGATTGGATGCAGAGAGAGAGAGAGAGAGAGAGAGAGAGAGAGAGAGAGAGCAGATGTGTAATGGAACTTTGCTCTTGTATGCAGAAAAGAGAAAAAGGCTTATTTTTTCTCATGACAGGAAAAAAAACTTGAAATTAACACGTGATGGACTGTGGAATTGAAGCTTGAAAACTGGGAAAGAATGTAGGCAGTAAAAAAGAATTGAATATTGCAATGCATAGAATCACATCTTTTCTTTCACTGTACGGCTTTGGATATCAGATAGTGAGAAAACAATCTGCCCCAAAATGTAGCTATACTTGATTAACCAAAGAGTTATATCAGTGAGAAAAATACCTTAATAACTCGCATACATTTATATATATATATATATATATATATATATATATATATATATATATATATATATATATAGATGTATGAATTATTAATTACCACTAACAGGTTACACGTAGTTAATAACTGTCCATGAATTGAATAATGATGTAACACACTCACACGTTTCCTTAAAGTATTGACCACATAGTGACAGCAGAAGCAAAAATAATTACGAAAAAGTAAATGAAGTTGAAATGAAAATAGGCGTATTAGCTCCGAAGTTTAAAGGAAAAAAGGGTAACCTAAGCCATATGAATGAAATGTACCCATTAGGTTACCGATTTCTCTTTAGTATTTTGGAAATTTATAGGCCGCCGGTCATTCATCTTGTTGTTTTTCTGGCCTTCGTTTTGCGTTTTCTTCCGTTAAGATTTTATAACAAAAATCATAATTCTATGCAAAGATGCCCCAATTAATCATCTTGAAAATAAATAACTGAACGGTGTTGAAATAATAGATCTCAGATGAATTCCTTCAGCATCTGCTGTGTAAATTCGTACCCAAGGCACTCATTTGCTTGTCAGAAATATGGTCACATTTTCACCATTTTCATGTCTACAAGGCCTCATATTTTATCTCGTCATATAAATGTCAAATATTTTCGTTTTTTGTAACTAATGTTATAAAAAAAGTATCTGTCTTTTCTCTCTCCCCAGTACCATCCAATATGTGCTTCATTGCATTTTTCGTTGGAAAGATCTCAAACTCCAAATCCTCATAATTTGGCGTCGAGAAGGTCCCATACCCTAATCCTTTTCAGGTGTCAACAAAGCCTTGCATCTCTCTTTATCTCTCTAGCTCTCTCTTTCTCTCTCCCCTGATGATGGCGAGTCTCATGACCCAATAATTTTCCTAATGGCCGGAGGAGGCTGCCAGCTGGCTTCCAGATTCCAGAGTCACCGCTGTGTCAGGAACCACTGTAATATATATAGCGTTACTCACCGTAGAGTAAATATGCTCAATAGAGCAACGCGCTCTCACACGCCACTCGCTTCACTTATAAGGAATTGTTCATGCCATGTCTAATGGAATGAAAGAATTGTACACACACACACACACACACACGTGTTGAAATCAGATGCCTTTCTTTATTATGATTGCCGACGTTTCTGAACCACAATCGTCCCATTTTCGAGTCTTAAAAGACAAATTTGCAAACATTAAAATGACTCTGCCAAAAATTTTTTTTTTTAGAATTAATGATTACAATTACC
>NC_061101.1:23575616-23618116 GCF_015104395.2 Macrobrachium nipponense | reverse complement strand
GTGTGTGTGTGTGTGTGTGTGTGTGTGTGTGTGTGTGTGTGTATGTGTCTATAACGACAATCGTTCAGACAGTCGTTCATACAATCGTTCAGTGTATGGGCCCTTTAGTGATTATTCATTTCAGGAGAGATGTTTCATTCGACACAAAGTGAGAGACATCTTGTCTAATACTCTCTTCACAGAGACATGAACCTGAATATATGCCTTTTTCTCTCTCTCCGTAGTTTCAGATTTTTGTAAGCCCATCACTTTACAAAGGGAAGTCTACACTTTTAATTTTACTTAACAGTTTTAAAGCGGAGGAGATAAGACTATTAAGGAGAATTACTTTGACAACTTTATAATAAACATACATGCTTAGCATCAGTGGGTGATTGCAGAACATGTAGCTTGCATCCTTACTAAAACAAGTGGTTGATATTAAAGCCAGCCTTTTTTTTTTAAACAAGAAAACATACGGAAGTAAAAACAAGTGATTGATATACAAGCGTATTTTTTCTCTCTAAAACATAGGAAAACACACGTAAGTTAAAACTGTGTAGTGATTGATATTGAAGCCTATTTTTTCCCTAAAACATAAGAAAACACACTGGAGTAAAAACAATGTACTAGAGAGGTATAGGATTAACCGAGATTGCACATACGTCTTTTAACCCTCCACCAGCCCCAGGGGACCTTGATTAGGCTTAGAAAACAACTCGATTGCCTCGTAGCAAGTAAATAGTAATCATCTCCGATCATCCTACGAGTCTTCTTGCATCTCAAGGCACCGTAAAAACCAAAGCAACATCTGCTGTTCAGGGATGCCAGATGCCTCTTGACTGGGAAGTTGCCAGGTACCGCCAGATGCTGTTGCTGCTGCTGTCGTTTTTAAAGTCCAGAACCCACTGAATGGTTATACAATAGGCAGAACGGCGAATGTACGAGAGTGAAGATACTTTAGTAGCTTTGTGGTAAGCTGTACGATCTAGTTGTAGTCGGTACTGTTTATGCAGGATGCTCTCAGAGAGTATTCCATACCGTTAGTTTTGCGGGTATATTCATACTCTCTCTCTCTCTCTCTCTCTCTCTCTCCTCTCTCTCTCTCTATATATATATATATATATATATATATATATATATATATATATATATATGCGTTTGCGTTAGATTCTTGCAGTGATGGTGTAAATTTATTTATCAATTTCTGTAACCTGGCGTGTTAAGGACTATACTCGTCGATTGTTATAAATTTGCGATTCTATATAAAAAAGGGAAACTTAAGTCATCTCAAATTATAGTTCATGTTAAGAATTCGTCCTATCTTTATGAGATTGAAACGCATTTCTACACCTAACACATGTATAGTATATATGTATATATATATATATATATATATATATATATATATATATATATACATATATATATATATATATACATATATATATATATATATATATATATATATATATTGTATATATATATATGCCAGTGTAGCACGAAGGTTCACGTACTTTAGGATATCCTTAAATCCACGGTAGAAAGGTAAAGTGAACCTGGGGACTTGGAACAAGTACTTTCGTAGAATAAATTGCAAAAGTACTTGTTCCATCAATATAGCGCTCACATATTATTCGATGATCTGTATTTCCTTCTAAAATATTTTCATATGAAAATTGGCAATGAATATACCTGAAGATGGTCCTTTGGCCGCGACGTTTAATAGCACTTCCTCAGGGCTGTCAGGGAATACTTTGTCACTTCTCTGTTCCTCAATAATAATCAATAAGATTGGTTTGATTTACAGGGAAATATGTAAATGTGATTCTACATCCAAAATTATATATTACATATTTATATATATATATATATATATATATATATATATATATATATATATATATATATATATATATATATATATATATATATATATAGAATTCTTATCACATCACCGTGATTCATATACATGCATTAAGCTACACATCTCCTTTAATATCCAATACACTCTCCTTCGGAATTGATATATTTTCGTATATGTTAACTGAAGGGGAATTTTGTAGTTGCTAATAATTTCGTCCTCTCATGGTGTGTTCGAACCAGCGCCCATCGGACTGAAGAAAAATCAGGACTTCAGTGATGTTATCGTTGTCGACTCGGCCAACAATATATATATATAATAATATCTATATATATATATATATATATATATATATATATATATATATATATATATATATATCGGTATTTTGGTGTTTCAGGCTGACTGTTTGCTCTGTAAATTCATCTCGTCACCTTGCCCGAGCTCTTTACGGTATGCTGACAGAGCAAACCAGCCCAGTCCGCGAAAGTGGTCGGTTCCCCCCCCCCCCCCCTTTCCCCCCCCCCCCATTGCCTCCCCCCCTAATTTGAGGTCCACTGAGCTAAATCACACCCTAAACAGGTGGTAGATGTCAGCACAACCTGAGTCACCCAAGGCTCTAGAACTGATGCTGGATTTCTCGATGTCTTTATTATTGTTATTATTATTAGAGAAACAAGTCCACAGTTATATGTATATACATATATTTAAAGATAAATCTGTAGTACAGAAAGCTTGCGGAAAACTGTTCCATTCTGCTTTTTGAGACAGAAAAGGGGAATCGAACAGTTTCCCGAAAGCTTTCTATACAGATTGGTATTTAAATATATGTACATATACATAGCTGTGGTTTCGTTACCCATTTCAAGACACATGCTACTATGAGTATTATTATTATTTTTTTTTTTTGCTCTATCACAGTCCTCCAACTCGACTGGGTGGTATTTATAGTGTGGGGTTCCGGGTTGCATCCTGCCTCCTTAGGAGTCCATCACTCTTCTTACTATGTGCGCCGTTTCTAGGATCACACTCTTCTGCATGAGTCCTGGAGCTACTTCAGCCTCTAGTTTTTCTAGATTCCTTTTCAGGGATCTTGGGATCGTGCCTAGTGCTCCTATGATTATAGGTACGATTTCCACTGGCATATCCCATATCCTTCTTATTTCTATTTTCAGATCTTGATACTTATCCATTTTTCCCCTCTCTTTCTCTTCAACTCTTGTGTCCCATGGTATTGCGACATCATGAGTGATACTTTCTTCTTGACTTTGTCATCAACGTCACGTCTGGTCTATTCGCAAGTATCACCCTATCCGTTCTGATACCATAAGTCCCAGAGGATCTTTGCGTGATCTGTTTTCTATCACTCCCTCTGGTTTGGTGCTCGTACCACTTATTACTGCAGGTAGCTGATGTTTCTTGCAACAGGCTCCAGTTGAGGGTTTTTGCCACTGAATCATGCCTCTCTTTGTACTGGTTCTGTGCAAGTGCCGGGCATTCGCTTGCTATGTGGTTTATGGTTTCATTTTTCGTATTGCACTTCCTACATATGGGAGAGATGTTATTTCCGTCTATCGTTCTTTGAATATATCTGGTTCTTAGGGCCTGATCTTGTGCCGCTGTTATCATTCCTTCAGTTTCCTTCTTTAGCTCTCCCCTCTGTAGCCATTGCCAATTGTCATCGCTGGCTAGTTCTTTAGTCTGTTTTATGTATTGTCCGTGCATTGGTTTGTTCTGTCTGTCATTCTCCTGTCTCTGTATATTTCTGGGTCTTCGTCTACTTTTATTAGTCCTTCTTCCCATGCACTCTTTAGCCACTCGTCTTCACTGGTTTTCAGATATTGCCCCAGTGCTCTGTTCTCGATGTTGACGCAGTCCTCTATACTTAGTAGTCCTCTCCCTCCTTCCTTTCGTGTTATGTATAGTCTGTCCGTATTTGCTCTTGGGTGTAGTGCTTAGTGTATTGTCATATGTTTCCTGGTTTTCTGATCTATGCTGCGGAGTTCTGCCTTCGTCCATTCCACTATTCCTGCGCTGTATCTGATTACTGGCACTGCCCATGTGTTTATGGCTTTTATCATATTTCCACCGTTGAGTTTTGACTTGAGTATCGCCTTGAGTCTCTGCATATATTCTTTCCTGATCGTGTCCTTCATCTCTTGGTGTTTTATACCCCCTCCTTCCATTATTCTCAGGTATTTGTATCCTGTCTCATCTATGTGTTTGATGTTGCTCCCATCTAGTAGCTTTATCCCTTCAGTTCTCGTTACTTTGCCTTTTTGTATGTTGTTGACTAAGGCGCATTTTACTATTCCAAACTCCATCCTGATGTCCCCAGATTAAATCCTTACAGTCTGGATTAGGGTATCTATTTCCTTGATGCTCTTACCATACAGCTTGATGTCGTCCATGAACATCAGATGGTTGATTCTGTTGCCTCTTTTCTTGAGTTGGTACCCGGCATCCATCTTCTGTAGTACTTTTGTCATGGGAATCATGGCTACTACGAAGAGTAGTGGGGACAGTGAGTCGCCCTGGAAGATCCCTCTCCTGATATTAACCTCTGCTAGTCTTATTCCAGAGCTTGTAAGTATTGTATTCCAGTTGCGCATTGTATTTTTGAGGAAGCTGATGGTGGTTTCCTCTGCCCCATATATTTTCAGGCATTCTATTAGCCATGTGTGTGGTATCATGTCGAAGGCTTTCTTATAGTCTATCCATGCTATGCTTGGGTGTTTTCCTTCTCCTACTGTTCTTCATTACCATTTTGTCTATCAGGAGCTGGCCTTCTGTCCCCCTACACTTCCTTCTGCAGCCTTTCTGTTGGTAGGGGATGGTGTTTGTCTCCTCTAGGTAATTGTATAGCCTTTCACTGATGATACCTGTTAGTAACTTCCACATTATTGGTGGGCAGGTGATAGGCCTGTAGTTACTGGCTATATTTCCCTTACTCTTGTCTTTTTGTACTAAGGATGTGGTCATCCATTTGGGTGCATGGTGATTTGAGATACAATGCTGGAGTTGTTCTGCTATTCGTGGGTGTAGGGCCTTGAAGTTTTTCAGCCAGTATCCATGGACCTCATCAGGACCTGGGGCTTTCCAGTTTGGCATTTTCTTTAGTTGGTGTCTGACTGTGTCTGTCGTGATCTCTGTGAATCTTTGTTTTATTCTCCCTGTTTCTTCTTCCTTGACTTCCTGGAGCCATGTTGCATGTTTGTTGTGTGATACCGGATTGCTCCATATGTTTTCCCAGAGTCTCTTACTTGGTTCGGCTTCAGGAATTTCTGGGTGGTTGTCTTCCCCTCTTAGTTGGCTGTATAGTCTTTTCTGGTTGGTTCTGAATAGTTTGTTCTGTTGGTATCCCTTATTCCTGTTCATGTACCGTTGGATCTTATGTGCTTTGGCCTTAAGCCTCTGTTTTACATCTTCTATTGTGTTGTTTAGTCCCCTCTCTTGTACTTTGTATTTCTCGTTGAGTTCCTCCCTTGTTTTCTTGCTTCTTAGCCTTTTTTCTGCCATCTCTTTCAGTTTATTATTATTATTATTATTATTATTATTATTATTATTATTATGTTCTAAGGGGTCCACGATAATAAAAAAAGTGTTAAGAGTTCGTGTATAATTTAAAAACACGTTACAAGGCTTTCGAACCCTTCCCTGGGTTCAACTTTAGTCCTTGTAAAGTGTTTTTAAATCATACACGTACTCTTTAAAAAAATTATTATTGTGGACCCCTTAGAACATTATATATACTCTCGTGATAGAGTTTTTCCGAACTAAAATTATTATTATTATTATTATTATTTTTTTTTTTTTGCTCTATCACAGTTCTCCAATTCGACTGGGTAGTATTTATAGTGTGGGGTTCCGTGTTGCATCCTGCCTCCTTAGGAGTCCATCACTTTTCTTAATATGTGTGCCGTTTCTAGGATCACACTCTTCTGCATGAGTCCTGGAGCTACTTCAGCCTCTAGTTTTTCTAGATACCTTTTCAGGGATCTTGGGATCGTGCCTAGTGCTCCTATGATTATGGGTACGATTCCCACTGGCATATCCCATATCCTTCTTATTTCTATTTTCAGATCTTGATACTTATCCATTTTTTCCCTCTCTTTCTCTTCAACTCTGGTGTCCCATGGTATTGCGACATCAATGAGTGATACTTTCTTCTTGACTTTGGTCTGTTTGCACGTATCACCCTATCCGTTCTGATACCATAGTCCCAGAGGATCTTTGCGTGATCGTTTTCTATCACTCCCTCAGGTTGTTGCTTGTACCACTTATTACTGCAAGGTAGCTGATGTTTCTTGCACAGGCTCCAGTGGAGGGCTTTTGCCACTGAATCTTGCCTCTTTTTGTACTGGTTCTGTGCAAGTGCCGGGCATTCGCTTGCTATGTGGTTTATGGTTTCATTTTTCGTATTGCACTTCCTACATATGGGAGAGATGTTATTTCCGTCTATCGTTCTTTGAACATATCTGGTTCTTAGGGCCTGATCTTGTGCCGTTGTTGTCATTCCTTCAGTTTCCTTCTTTAGCTCTCCCCTCTGTAGCCATTGCCATGTGTTATCGCTGGCTAGTTCTTTAGTCTGTCTCATGTAGTGTCCGTGCATTGGTTTGTTGTGCCAGTCCTCTGTTCTGTCTGTCATTCTCCTGTCTCTGTATATTTCTGGGTCTTCGTCTACTTTTATTAGTCCTTCTTCCCATGCACTCTTTAGACCACTCGTCTTCACTGGTTTTCAGATAGTGCCCAGTGCTCTGTTCTCGATGTTGACGCAGTCCTCTATACTTAGTAGTCCTCTCCCTCCTTCCTTTCGTGTTATGTATAGTCTGTCCGTATTTGCTCCTGGGTGTAGTGCTTTGTGTATTGTCATATGTTTCCTGGTTTTCTGATCTATGCTGCAGAGTTCTGCCTTCGTCCATTCCACTATTCCTGCGCTGTATCTGATTACTGGCACTGCCCATGTGTTTATGGCTTTTATCATATTTCCACCGTTGAGTTTTGACTTGAGTATCGCCTTGAGTCTCTGCATATATTCTTTCCTGATCGTGTTCTTCATCTCTTGGTGTTTTATACCCCCTCCTTCCATTATTCCCAGGTATTTGTATCCTGTCTCATCTATGTGTTTGATGCTGCTCCCATCTGGTAGCTTTATACGTTCAGTTCTCTTTACTTTGCCTTTTTGTATGTTGACTAAGGCGCATTTTACTATTCCAAACTCCATCCTGATGTCCCCAGATACAATCCTTACAGTCTGGATTAGGATATCTATTTCCTTGATGCTCTTACCATACAGCTTGATGTCATCCATGAACATCAGATGGTTGATTCTGTTGCCTCTTTTCTTGAGTTGGTACCCGGCATCCATCTTCTGTAGTACTTTTGTCATGGGAATCATGGCTACTACGAAGAGTAGTGGGGACAGTGAGTCGCCCTGGAAGATCCCTCTCCTGATATTAACCTCTGCTAGTCTTATTCCAGAGCTTGTAAGTATTGTATTCCAGTTGCGCATTGTATTTTTGAGGAAGCTGATGGTGTTTTCCTCTGCCCCATATATTTTCAGGCATTCTATTAGCCATGTGTGTGGTATCATGTCGAAGGCTTTCTTATAGTCTATTCATGCCATGCTTAGGTTGGTTTTCCTTCGCCTACTGTTCTTCATTACCATTTTGTCTATCAGGAGCTGGTCTTCTGTGCCCCTACACTTCCTTCTGCAGCCTTTCTGTTGGTGGGGGATGGTGTTTGTCTCCTCTAGGTAGTTTTATAGCCTTTCACCGATAATACCTGTTAGTAACTTCCACATTATTGATAGGCAGGTGATAGGCCTGTAGTTACTGACTATATTTCCTTTACCCTTATTATTATTATTATTATTATTATTATTATTATTATTATTATTATTATTATTATTCAGAAGATGGACCTTATTCATATGGAAGAAACCCACAGGGGCCGTTGACTTGAAATTCAAGCTTCCAAAGAATATGGTGTTCATAAGGAAGAGGTGAGGGGAAATACAGAAATAATTATATGGAGATCAAACGGTAATAGGGCGTGTAATCTTATGCCCTTATCTTGAGCAGGTCTGAGGAAGACAGTTAAAGGTAAAACGGAAGCAACGGTGACGGGCTCAACAACCAGGGAAGCGAAAGACCTTCCTCCTATAAAAGAAGAAAGGTTATGGGAGTAAGAAAACGAAGGGAAAAAGGAGAATTGGTGTTGGTCTAGCTTGCATCCTACCATGCTCTTATGAGTCTAGCTTGCATCCTATTGGCTTTAGGATAGGGGATGCATCCTGCCATGATATTTAAAAAAGTAGCTTGGTTGGAACAGAAAGTTTGGGTAGGATAGAAGCTAGACCAGCACCTGAGAATTTATACCCTTATCTAAAGACAAGGCTTCTTATTTAACTGTTTGGTTTCTCTCTCTCTCTTCTCTTAAAATTGTATATACTTTCTCTGCTAATTAACAGTGTTATAAGATGTTTCCTCTTGCGAGTGGGGAATTCCTTCCTTCTTTATGAAGTGTTCCTTTTTTTTACTTTCATTGGTAATTACAATTTTTAACGTTTTTATCGTTATATTTTCCCTTCACTATACATAGGCTTCTTATTTGTTGGACATTTGTGGATCCGGTTCATGAAATTTGGGGTTTATTTAAAGATGTACATGTGATAAAGTCCAGGCCAATTGTATTTATCAGATTTATCAAAACCTTTGAACAGAACTTTGGCGAACATCCTCAGATTCCTTTGTCAGCTGAGAGAATCCCAAAACATCCCTGTATAGGCTTCATTGTGTTTAGGCAAGCAAAAGTAATATAACAATGATAATAATATTCACCGCACATTACATTAGTAATAACGATTACATAACAGTAAATAGTGATCAGCATTCTTGCTTGTGGTCCTCACCGTCACACCTGTTCCCTGTCAAAAGAGACAGTATGTACTGACAGTTCAGTTTCCCAGGGAATATTTAGTAGCTAAATTTTAGCGGTTGCGTCTTCGTTCAACATCTGATGCTTAGTTAACGCGCAGGCAGCGCCGCTTAAAATATAAGCAGGATTCCCCCTCTCCCCCTCCCTCTCGGAAAAAAAAAATTAATAAATAAAATTTAAGGTAATTTCAAATGAGGCCTTGTTCGCACTTTGGTGATAGATTTTTGCCCAGTTTTTTTTTTTTTTTTTAATAATGAGCTAGATCATTTGTGAGGTATTTAGTGAACTTATTATTATTATTATTATTATTATTATTATTATTATTATTATTATTTTATTATTTTGGAAGAAACCCTCCTTGGGGCAAACTTGTTGAAAAGAATAGCACTCGATATGCATACAGCGCCATTTGTATTATTATTATTATTATTATTATTATTATTATTATTATTACTGAAATGTAGGGTTAATTTCGTAATAATTTCCCTGTTTATACATATTAAAATCTATAGAGAATCTTCGAAAGCTTCCTAACATCAGACATTAGTTTTCGTGTATAATGGTTGTACTCCCGGGAAAGGCAATTCAAACCCTAGATTATGAAAGTTCATGGTCTTACGGCACAGCCAAAGGCTTGAAAACGTTGGATAAAATGCCACCTACTGGAATAGTTTTGTTACTTCTGTCGGAGAGTAACTTTGGGAATTACGGGATTTGGGAATGACGAATGATAATGATGTGATCAAGGGATCAATAGAAAACGACAGTCTTCTGGCGGATGTTGTAGGTGATTTTGTGCATCTGTCATCTAAACAGGTAGCTACAGGTATGGATATAGAGAACACCTTGGATGCAGCTCTACAGTACACAAGAGGTCACGCGTGTCGGAACTTCGGAAGTGACAGTAATATCTCCCAGGGAATCCGTTTCCTTTCAAAACTAGTTAAAGCAGCCCCAACTAGAGACAACGCGTCAACTGTTTGTGTAATCAACCGCATAGCACATTCTCTTTCTAAGAGAGACCAGCCACGGTCGTAAGGTTGAAGGGTCAAGTTACCTCTAGATTTTAGTTCATTGAATGTTTTCAAAGCTGTGACTGACTTCTTAGAGGTTTCTTTCTCCAGTCCAAGAATTACTTTCTCTCTCTCTCTCTCTCTCTCTCTCTCTCTCATCTCTCTTCTCTCTCTCTCTCTCTCTCTCTCTCTCTCTCTCTATATATATATATATATATATATATATATATATATATATATATATATGCGTGTGTGTGTGTGTGTCACTAACTTTCAAATGTCCTGTCTGATATACTAAAAATAATAGATTCTAAAGAAAATTTTGTACAGTGTCTGAAACTGGAGACATATAAAGTTGAACGTTCGAGAAAGTGAAAGACGGATTATTGTTGAGTTTTGGAATGAATTCTTCTACATTCCTCGTCTTATTACTATTATTATTACTAGTGCTGTACCCATGCCGTCAAAATTATAGCAATCCAAGAGAGAGTCGAGACGGCAAATCCCAAACCTAGGGACCTTACGAACTGCCTAGATGCTCGGACAAATTTGATAAGGGCAGGTGAGGAGAAGCCTTCATCCAAGGCAGGTTACGTACCCTCCTGAAACCCGAACCAAAGCACCAAATAACGACCAGTGATTTTATCTATATTCCACCTAGATAGAAGTATATGAATACACATTAAGCCTTTACAAATGAGATTATTGTTTTATATTAAAAAGCATAGTTATATATACGAATAAATTGTATTATTTGTAAAAGTTAAAAATAAAGACTCGAACACCTGAACGGTATTCCTCCTCAGTATTCGAAAGCCTTTAAACTTTTACAAATAATACAATCTACTTATATAACTGCGGATTTTTTTATATACAATAATTTAATCACGACATTATGAATGAATATTTTAGCAAGAATGTTATCATTTCATATAAGCAAACATTCGTAAGGATAATAGAAAACTAATATGCGAAAGAAAAAAATTCTTAAAAAACAATGACTGCTAAAAGGAAATTAATTCAGTTTATTATAATGCATTTGTAGTCGTAGGAACAAAACTTCATCACAGACTGCACTGTTTCCTTTACTTTTTTCTCACTGAACGCTCCGCCGTGTGAGGCGTCACTTCCGGAAGTTGTCGAAGATCCGGAAGTAGGGAAATTAACGATTTCTTCGCCTTGATATCGATTCTTACTTTTCGTGTTTCTCTTTTTTCATCTTCCTGTCTTTCGTGGCAAAATCATGGTTACGGCTATGCTTAGCATAAATTTTACCGGTCACCGCCTCTCTCTCTCTCTCTCTCTCTCTCTCTCTCTCTCTCTCTCTCTCTCTCTCTCTCTCTCTCTCTCTCTCTCTCTCTCTCTCTCTCTCCAGAAAAACTCGAGATAAATGACCTCAGCGAAAAAGTCATCTTAAAAATTGCCCGCTAAATTTTCCTCGCAGCGTCGCCTGACATCGCAGGCAAAATATTGTCATTTCTCTTTGCACAAACTGTTGGCACATTAAGGTGTTACGTCCATTATGAAGGGGAACACCCAGACCATGTCGGAAAAAATGTTAGCCTCAGCTTTACTGTCATAAGCGGGTCCTGGCTTCTTCATGCGCCATCGAACGCGAAAGTATGGCTTCTTTGGATTTTTAAGTGGCAGATGAATGCTCTGCTGTCATTTCCGCTTGTGATGACAAGGGGAATCCTTTGCCGGGAGTGAATTTACACGGCTGTCTTCGCTTAAGAACAGATATTGGTCGTTCGTCACCCGGGTGTTTCAAGAAGTGTTACGCAATGCCGAAAGACATAACAGTATTCTCAAAAGGTGTTTTTTCTTATCAAAGGATTAAACTGGTAACTGCAAAGGGTTTCCCAGGTGTACACTCGTTGAGGTTTGCTTTGCTTTTAGCAGTTTTAGCGATTTTCGAATTGTCTAAAATTACCTTTCACGTTTTGTATGGAAAGCTTATTTAGAGTCCTTATTGTTATCTGAATAAATAGTCAGATGAAATTCGTAGCAAGCAAGACGAGATGTATATCAATTTATCAGACACCAAAAACTTCGGATTGGCAGTAGACTGTAATTATAACAGTGCCTTGCGTCTGAACACAAATACGTCCGATTCAACTCAATCATTCTGTGCTGTGATCATGATCGTTATTCATCTGATCGATCAGGTCATTAGAAACTGATAACTTCGATTAGGTATATAGTCATATGACTTGAGAACCAGGTAATTTTCCTGAAGAAAGCAATCCTTTCATAAAGATAGGTTTTTGAATTCAGCGTACTTTTATGTTATAAAGTGGTGAATTAATAAGTTATATGCCACTGTGCTTTTAAAATGAAAAACTTTACGAGATTATATGAAAAAATATTTTCTCTCTCTCTCTCATGCGCCTTATGTAGAGAGAGAGAGAGAGAGAGAGAGAGAGAGAGAGAGAGAGAGAGAGAGAGAGAGAGAGAGACTTCATCTCAATAATAGTTACCGCAATGATATAACAGCGACTGACTTTACCATCAGGACCCTCTCGACTGAGCCATCTGCGGTTGTCTGTCTGCTGGCTTTGTAGAGCAACTGTTCATCTTGCCGCATCTCTCTCTCTCTCTCTCCTCTCTCTCTCTCCTCTCTCTACTCTCTCTCTCTCTCACACACACAACATTTACTTATGCGTTTTTCTGTGAAGTCTTGGGTAAACTTTTACGTATACGAGTACTTATATATATATATATATATATATATATATATATATATATATATATATATATATATTATTATTATAATATATATGTATATATATACACCATCACTAAGTGAAAAATTTAGCTGTGGTGATATGTGATCAAGGAATAAGGTGTTGAAGTGATATATATATATATATATATATATATATATATATATTATATATATATATATATATATATATATGTATGTATGTATATGTTGTGTATGTGTGTGTGTATGCATGTATATGTCAGTGTTCGATTGCTGGCACTGGTTGTACTTGCATGTATATGTGATTGAGCATAATTGTTTTAAAGAGAACATCGTTCATCATCCGTAAAATTGACAGTAAAGTATACATGGCCAATGTGGTTTTGATAATTTTTGATGATATCTTGAGAATTCTTATCAGATTTTCTCACGTAGTCATAGTGCGGGGAAAGTAATATAAGACTAGAATTTAAGAGTTTAAGCGATCGTTTGTCGGTATTATTCGATTCCCATAAAAAGTGATTGGGGTGTCTTTGTGCACGTTTCTCGACGTTTTTCCTTATTGTCTTGTTTTCTTTGCTCAGACTTCATTTTTTTTTAATGGGCATTCGATTCTCTTCTCACTAAAAGAAAGCAGAGATAATATTGTGGTTTGTGTAACTTAGAATATGTTGTATATCATTATAATACAGTTTATAATTAATAGAAATATAAATATATGGCGTACACATTGGTTAATATTTTCATTTTTTTTATTTTATATACTTATTTTTTTGCGATTCTTATTCCTCTGTTTGTAGTTGACGAAATGCATAGAAATTGAAATTCACAATATACAGGATGCTGAGCTAACGATTGAGATACATATGCCAAGTAAATAGGTTTTATTTTATATAATTTATAAAATATTGTCCTTACGTTCTATTCTCAACATTTCTTCGTGTGTATCCGAAAAAATCTATGTAAATTAAATTGAAATATATATTCATTACTCATCTGTGGATTGAGGTAGAATTTTCAATTAAACTTAAATTATCAAGGTCATCAAGATTGTAAACACCAGCGGCTAGTTTGACAGCTTGGATTGCAAGAAGGATTCAATTTTTTAGTTTGGTAACGAGAATACTTAAGCAAAAAATAAATAAATAAAAAGCTAATAATTAAAGATTTCGTGAGAGAGAGAGAGAGAGAGAGCGTGTGAGAGAAGGGCTCAGATACCTTTCAGTGCGTGTATTGAAATCACCATTAGGAGTCTATGTTGAAAAAATTCGTTTTCAAGAATGTTTTAAGTTTGATTATGAGAATGCTTTAAAAAACAATATTTAATTATTTCGTGAGAGAGAGAGAGAGAGAGAGAGAGAGAGAGAGAGAGAGAGAGAGGGGTTCAGATACCCTTCAGTGCGTGCATTGACATCACCATTAGGAGTCTTTGTAAAAAATATTTTTGCAAAATGTGTTTTTGAGAGAGTGATTGGGAGAATATTCTTAACAAAAATTAAGGTAATGGTTAATGATTTCGTCAGAGAGAGAGAGAGAGAGAGAGAGAGAGAGAGAGAAGGGTTCAGATACCTGTCAGTGCTTGCGTTGAAATCATCAGTACGAGTCGATGTGAAAAAATTCGTTTGCAGAGAGTTATTTGTTTTGAGATCACTAGCGAGAGAGAGAGAGAGAGAGAGAGAGAGAGAGAGAGAGAGAGAGAGAGAGAGAGAGAGGATTGTAAGAAGGGTTCAGATACCTTTCAGTATTTCCTTTGAAATCACCATTAGGAGTTTATCTTGAAAAAAAAAGTTTACAGAGAATATTTTGAGAGTTTAACTGTGAGAATACGTGAACATGAAAAATAAATTGCTGATTAATGATTATACATATATATATATATATATATATATATATATATATATATATATATTATATATATATATAGAGAGGAGAGAGAGAGAGAGAGAGAGAGAGAGAGAGAGAGAGAGAGAAGGGTTCCAATTGAAATCACCATTAGGAGTCTATGCAAACAAAAATAAATAAATGAATAAATAAACTGGTGATTTCTTGAGCTATGATAGAGATTGTTCGACATAGACTCCTAATGGTGATTTAAATGCACACATTGAAAGGTATCTGAACCCTTCTCTCTCTCTCTCTCTCTCTCTCTCTCTCTCTTCTCTCTCCCCCCCCCCCCCCCCCCCCCCCCCTAAATCTCTCTCTCTCTCTCTCTGCCATTTTTTATTGCCAAAGTATTCTCATAATTAAACTCAAAACGAATTCTTTCAACATCCAGCTCCTAATGGTGATTTCGATGGAAACACTGAAAGATTTCTGAATCCTTCTTACAATCCTCTGTGCATGTGTCTGTTCTTAACTTTCAGCACGTTAAGGTTACATTCATATTCTGTATTGAACAGAGAGGACTTCATCTGCCATCTGACTCTTTGCAGTTTACAACCAATTTTGACGTCAAGTGATAGAAACCAAGACGTTGCGCTTTTCGAGTTTCTGTCCCAGCGATCGTTTCTTCTTGTAATGACACAAAGTGTTGTCTGTTCTCACATCCGGGATTATTGGTTATGTGGTCCCCGCTGAGAAGGTTGAGAGAAATTATGCCATTACGAAGCTCGCAATCCACAAACCTTGCATTTCCGCAGCGGTGAGTTCCCGCGTTCATTGTATGAAAAATGGCCACCAGGACATAAAATAGCCCGGTAAATAACAGCCCTCTATAATACATTAGCAGAAAATAAAGGAGGACGTGAGTCCTCTCGGGATTCCTATCCGACGTTCGTAAGAATCAGTTCTCAAGGCTGCAAGTGCATCCAAGTCTCTCTCTCGCTCGCTCTCTCTCATATAAGAAAGTCGCAGCAGTCTCTTGCTTCTTGGTCATGATACTCCTATAAATGCCTGCTTCCGGTTTCCCCAGTATTTCCCAATACTTACATGACGAGTACGTATTATCGGAAAAGTTTTCCGAGTCATGTACGATACGCGTTGATCCAGACTCGGCTGTGGATTACCTGACCATATGCATTTGCGCTATTCTTACACACAAAAAAGGTACGTGTTTACACAGCGCTTTACCATGTCCAATTATAATGTTTATTGAGAGAGAGAGAGAGAGAGAGAGAGAGAGAGAGAGAGAGAGAGAGAGTCCACTTTACCAAATTGTGGTGTAAACTGTCAGGACCTTGTAAGTCAGGCGGCTAACGCCACATAAAGATATCATCTTGAACAGGGCTGTCTGTGAATAATTTAAGAAAATCTCTCTCTCTCTCTCTCTCTCTCTCTCTCTTCTCTCTCTCTGAGAAGCAAATCACCTCGATGACTCGTTTAAATCGACCTTAAATCCGAGTAGGATTTACGTCCATTACCCTGGAGTTCCCTCCTCCAACCTTACCTTTGGGGATGGATGATAGGAGGACCAACCCCCAGATGGTCCAATTATCCTGAATTGGAAGCTCTTGAAGAAGGACTGCGGAACAGACTTCCTCTTTGGTCCCAAGGACATAAGACTCGCCTTTCCGATGATGGATTACCTTTACAGAGTTTTGTGAGGGTAATGTAGTAGTCGAATACAATAGAGCTCACTATGTTTTTTTTTAAGTTGCTTCATTGGGTTTGCTTAGACTTCATAGCTTAGTCTAACATGAGGTAACATCTAACCAATTAGAATTGGTTTGTTATTATACTGCCCTTTTGGACGTACGCTATGCTACCGAAAATCTGCTATTTGGTGCAAATCTGGGTAGACGTAAAAACTTGGCGTTGTTATCTCTCCCGCCATAATTTCTGGTGAACGAGATGCCTACGCTCGATCGCACGGGCAGGGCGAGAAAGGAAAGGCACTCTGGCTTTTCGTCGAAAATCCTGTATGCTTGTGTTGACCTAAATAGTGAATGACGTAGCCTGAGAGGCTCTCTCTCTCTCTCTCTCTCTCTCTCTCTCTCTCTCTCTCTCTCTCTCTCTCTCTCTCTCTCTCTCTCAGTCAGTGAAAGGCATCACTAACATCTATTACTTGTTTTCCTATGCAGCTGGGTATCTTGACATCGAACTTCCGTTTACCATAAAACTGCCCAATGCTACCCAGGTCACGTATGGTCGAATGGACAATGACAGAATGGGCATATACTCGGTTCTCATCGATACCATTAGCAGGTAAGAGTCACTCGCCGTATTTTCGATGGTACACTATATTTATTTTAAAATGTGTAAAAGATCAACTTTGTTCGTGTAATAAAAGATTAGTAAATGTTTTTAAATTCAAAATGATATTAAAATAAGAGATTGAATAATTTACCTTGTAATAGTAACGAAATGAAATTAATTGCATACATGGGGCGTGATGAAACAATATTTGAATTAATAACTGTATTTCTTCCTTAGTTGCCGTTTTAATGCTTATAGAAAAACAGCCATATTAGGAGAAGCACTGAACGAATTAGATAGATAAAGAAAAATTAATGTTAATGACTTTTACATCTAGACACGAGAATTTGTAATTGTAAGGAAAAAAATTATTAATGTAATTTTAAATGAAACGAAAGATAACTTACTTGATCATTTAAATCTTAAGTTGCCCTAAAGTGAAAAAAGAAGCAGTGTACAACACTAAATATAGATTTAAAAAATCAAGCCAATCAGCATTAAAAACATGAATGAGTTAACCATTAGGCTGCTCAGCGTCACAAGCCTCTGTATTAAAAAGAGAACTTTTTGTCAGGTTCGGTCTAGACGGCAAGTCCTGTTTGCTGAGAGCTGTGTGTGAGGTGGCGGAGTCCCCCCTGAGAGACGACGGCCTCTTGGGAGAAATTATCAACATTGTTCTCACGTGAGTAATAAGCAATTAAGAACTTGAGTTGTTTTGGTTATACTCTCTCTCTCTCTCTCTCTCTCTCTCTCTCTCTCTCTCTCTCTCTCCATGAATGAATATATATAATTTGGACTTCCTTTCTCTTCACTTAGCCAAAAGTAGCCTCACAGTTAAAACAGAATAAAAAATAATTTATTAAACGCATAAAATTTTTCAGACATGAATAAGTGGCATATTTAAGAATGATTGACATGAAAAGGATAAAAATAAGTAGCATGTATTAATGGCACAGTATTAATTTTCTATTGAAGAGTACTTTGAATGAGAAACAGTTCATGAAGTAACTGTGAGGCTACTTTTGGCCCACCCTGTACAATAAACATATGAAACGTGCTGAATATATAAAGACAAAATCCACGAAAGATCATTTTGTCTATTTATACATACATACATACACATACATACATACACACACACATACACACACACATATATATATATATATATACATATATATATATATATATATTATATATATATATGTGTGTGTGTGTGTGTGTGTGTGTGTGTGTGTGTGTGTGTGTATGTGTATGTATGTATGTATGTTGACATTGCTACTTTGAAAGTAGATGTGTTCACTGAGACCTATTGTACGTTTAATTACCTTCTCTGAAAAAAATATATATATATAGTCTTTACCTCCCATCATACTAAAACCAATAAACACCTAGTAATATGGATATCTTCGGTGAAAAATATAACTTAATTTTACACACCATTATATTATTGAAAGTGTCCCTCACTTCCAGATGTTATGTCTTCAATTGTAGTTCATTCATAAAAAGAAAATCCTTTCTAATGTCCTATTCCCTTTACCTTCCAGGGCTTCTTATGGGACCACGTCCAACGAACTCTACGACTACGTCAACGCGGAATACTACGGCAGAGCCTACGGCAGCTGCTGGTCGGCGTATCCCGACTGCCCAGTGTCCATCTTCAAAGTGTTCGACACTAACCACGAGCTTTGATTACGAAGATGGAGTTAGATTAAGCCTTCGACCTTTTGGTTCCTTTTTGCTTAAAGGTATCCTCTTCTTTTCCTCTCAGTCACGGAACTTGGAGTTCTGTCTGCTCTTCTTCAAATGATGAGTCGATATTTTTGTAAACTTGTAATAAAACTACAAAGTTGAGGGTTTAAGTCTTCGATACATCTCGTCTCACTTTCAGCGTGTATAACTGAAGAAGAGGCGAAATGCTGCAGATCTCCAAACTTGTGGTTTTGTTATATTTACAAAAAAAAAAAAAAAAAAAAAAAAAAAATAAGTCATTGTTATGACTTCATTTTTTTTTCACTGGTGGATTTTCAGTAGGCAGTTTATGCCAACAGTATGCTTATATTCACTTATTCCTTCCTGTTCAGTAAACTTTTTTTCTGATTCGCTAACCAGCAGAAAATGTGAGGATCTAGATAATATTTTTGAAAAGAGTTTCTGTAAAGTCTTCACAATGCACAAGGACTTTGATGAGATCTGACTTATTCTTTGCCGGTTCGGTGTCTTTCTTTCCATCTGCTGCCCAGTTATGAAACTTTTGCTTCCAGGTTCAGTGTTTCCTGACTCTTACTCTATCTTCCTTCCTTTAAGATTACCTGTCACTTCTTGTGGGGTTAAACCCCATGCTTGAATACATGAAAATTAATGCTTTATGCCATTTGCCTTGTTACAGTTGATATCCCACGCCCAGAACAACTTTATAATTAAAGATCAGGAAAATTTTTCATTGACAGGTAATCTTCATTTATGATGATTCCTTATAACAAGTTCAGTCTATGGGCGTTACTTGAAACTATTTCTTTATCATAGGTTTATTCCATGCTTCAAAAAATGGAAATTTTTAATGTTAAATTCATACTCGATCATGTCCAATCTCCTGTTTCAGTAAAAAAAAAAAAATTATAAAAAGCTATAAAGTAAAAGACGCCTTATACATGGAAAGATGTCCCTAAGTCTAACTAATTCCTCTTGCATTCAAATTTCATTGAACGCTAAATACTCGAGGTTGTATTATTATCAACTACTGAAATTTTACCTTCGCTCTTGATTTCTATTCGGGCTGTAGTAAAACAAACGAAAACAGGCAACGGATATTTAGATTCATTTTGCGACGTTTCCAGTTGATTAGATCAGATCACATTACGTGGAATATTAATTGTTCCGCCATGAACTCTGCAGAGAAACGTCCTTTATCAATATTAACGTAAGTGCCGGAGATCTGTGGAAGGCGCTTATCTGCTGGCCATGTAATCCTCATATCTGTTTGGTTCTCATACTTGACTTGTACTTATAACTGTATGATGATTCCACTTCTTTAAGCTTTACACTTGATTCATATCTATGTTTTATAACTGAATTCTTGAAACTTACATGAGTAAGTGAATATGGGGTAATTTCTTTCTGTTCTCTTTTTTGGAGTTTCCAGTGCGGCCGTTCTTGGATTTCTGTCATGGTAGGGAACGACTGTGCTCTGTTTACACTCTTATGTCGTTTGTTGTAAATGTTTCATAACGATATTTACATGCATCCTCCCATTGCCAAAGATTATTTCAAGATTACTATCTTAGATTTTACGTTTTTAGTTTACGAAAGTTCACCCACAACTGCTTGTAGATGACACATGCCAAAGAAGGTGATGGTTGCAAAGACGCCATTCCTATATAAATGTTATTTATTTTCTAAGGAAATCGTGAGAGATTTTGTTGTTCTTTTTTTTCTTTTTTTTTCTTGTATGGATCTGGAAACTCCGTCCTGTGGCTGGCGATATGTGATTGATTAGACATGGACACATCTTGACTGATCTGTCTTTAAAGCTCAGCCATTGTCAGAATCAGCAAAGTTGTTAAAGTAACACTGGAAATATGAATACGACTTAAAGATCAATGTGCATTCCAAGCAGCTGGAATCCCATAAATTTACTTTTCGTTTCTGTTCCCTGTGTTCAGTGAAAAGGGAACTAAAAGGACAGAAAAGCAGCCCGTGGCTTTATTCAGTTCCGACGTTAAACGTGAAACCTTGTTTATTCATATACAGAACAAACCTTTGGTCTTAACTTGAGGGAAAATTCTCTAGCACCTGCTGGAGTCCGTTTAAAAAAGTACAAGGAATTTGGTGGGGCAGGAGGGATAGTGGATTCACATCAACAGTGCATTTGATGTCTAGGCTAGTCCCTTACGACGCTCCTGATTGGTTGTTGATAAGCCAATCACAGGGCTGGAAACTCAGTCTCGAGAGAGAGTTCACATGGGTAGGATGTATGTCCTGAAAGAAGTATCCCCCAGGAGAGATGGAACGTACACCCTGCCTAAGTGAACTCTCTCGAGACTGAGTTTCCAGCCCTATCATTGGCTTATCAACAGCCAATCAGGAGCGTCGTAAGGGACTGGCCTTGACATCAAATGCACGGCTGACGTGAATCTACTATAGCCAGGGTGGCAGCGAGGAGGACGCTCTGCTGACCTCCCTCGCCCCATCTTGGCTCCATCGCATCAATTTTTTCTTGGCCGCCTTCAGAGTAGGAATTTTCCCTTATGTGAAGACCGCAGGTTTATTAGTTTTGAAAAATACGAATTGATTTAAAATTGCTCATGTTTGTTAGAGTTAATTTTTGGAATGCAATGGCGTCCTTTCGACCCTCACGGATTCCGTCAAGTTCAAAAGTAATGAGATGCGAATCCTTTTTGAAACCTTCGGCACCGAGTTAGGAAACGATGTGTAGTCACGACATGATAGAGAATAGTCCGTCAGGATTGCAAAGATCATCATATAGGAGGACTTAATAGGCCAGTATAAAAAAGAAGAAGAAACTTTCAGTTTGAGAGGGAATGGTGGTTTTCATATGCCACTTGCACAAGAAGGTCAGTTTCACCTGGTGAAGCTCGTCGCCCAAAACATGGCGGGGTGAAACCTTGCGTTCGCTCTTCAAGTTCGCATGACAGTCTCTGTCAATTAGACGATGAGACGCTTTTTAATAATTAGCCAATTAGCTCAAAGTACGTTGTAAGGCATCAAGTGCACGATTATTATCTTCTCTCGCGCTCATCGCATCTGGTTCGTCTTCTTCTTATTCTTCTTCCTGCGGATCGCCATAGAATCTCGCAGCGCTTCGGTAGTGTCTCTAAGTTGAAATCATATGAGTTGGCTGTGTCTCAGTAACTGTTTAAGCCGGTTTGGTCAGAAGGGACGGCTTAGTGATCACTGTTTACGTCCAAGAGTCTTGGATATTTACGCCTCTGGTGGAATGCAGTGATAACACAAACGAATCCCAAGGACTTACAGTTACTCGTTTATAAATTTGTGCCACGACTACTGCTACACTTCCATGGAGTATTGTTGCTTATGACGTCCCTCTGTCTTCCAAAATATCTCCCGGGTGGTAACAACACAGCAAATTTACGCACATTAATAAACTAATATGAAAACACAAACTGCAACAGGCAAAAAAAAAAAAAAAAAAAAAAAAAAAACGAACGCAGATACGGACACGGTCAAGTAGACGGGAAGCAAACAAGGCGTCCAGTGCAAGAACATCGTTTGACGTCGCTCATTCACGCCAGCTGCTACAGACCCCTAATTTATGAAGTTTAAGTGAAGTTAATACAGGGGAAATTTGTGGGATACGAAATGGGAGAGAATTGTCATGACTGAGGCTCACAAATTGCACTCTGATAGACTAAGAAAGATGGGATCGGTAAGTTTCACGGAGAACATCCAACTGGACTCTTTCTTTAATAGGTACGGACAAGCAGACACGTTTTATCAAAAACTAAGAATATCTGACAAAGGAGGTTCGGCTCAGGGACACTTCTTTTACCAATGAAAAGGAGTATTTGACAAAAAGTACTTGTTTTACCAAAGACTGAAGGCATGTTTAACAAGGAACTATTAATTTACCAAAGACTGGAGGAACGTATGACAAAGCATTACTTGCTTTACTAAAGACCGAAGGAATGTTTGTCAAGGAATTACTTGTTTCATCAAAGAATGGATGAGTCTTTTTTTTTTTACCAAAGGTCGAAGGAAGGTTTGACGAACTACTTATGTACCAAAAAATGAAGGAATATTTGACAAAGAACTACTTATCTCACCAAAGACTGAAGGAATATTTGATCAAGAACGTCTTGTTTTACCAAAGATTGTAGGAATATTTGACAGCTACTTATGTACCCAAGACTGAAGGAATATTTGACAAAGCTACTTGTTTTACGAAAGACTGAAGGAATAATTGACAAAGAATTACTTAGTTTACCAAAGAATGACAATACTTGTTTTACCAAACGTTGAAAAAATATTTGACAAAGAATTTTTTCACAAAACTGAAAGAATCTGTGACGAAGAATTCTCGTTTTACCAAAGACTAAAGAATATTTGAAAATGTATATGCACAAATAAATGTTTTATCAAAAACTGGATGAGTATTGACAAAGAACATATATAGACAATTAATCAAAAGCTTGAAAAATATTTTAAAAAGAAGGTTAAGACAGTTTAACTAAAAATAGGAAGAATAATTGACGAAGGACGTTTAGAGACTCATTATTTTAAAGCCTGGAAGGAAATTTAACGACAATAATACAGAAAATTAATATTTTTTTTCCTTTATCAAGGATTGGAAGAATTATTCGCAAAGCACATTCAGAGAAGTTTGTTTAACTAAAAACAAGAGGAATAGTGACCGTGTTTGTTTATATATTCTCGTTTCAACAAAGAATATCACAAATTGCCATGAAAGCACTCTGCTACTTGTGTAACATATGTCTCAGAGAAGGAGCGGGATGACAAGACATATTTTAGAATCTCTGACAAAGTATGGAAAGGGATATATATGATTTAAACAAGGCTGATAGATTAACAATGTTTAAAAAATACCCACAGTACTAAAGACTATGGAAGTGTAACGGATGAAACTCGAGAAGGATAATGTAAGCCACCCAAAGATTGTACTATGACTGACAGGAGTACACAGACTTGCTTAGTCGAAGAGAGCAAGAGTAGGCGAAGTTTGTCAGACTCAACGTCAAGACTAACTTGTTTTTAGCAAGAACTGAGAAAATATCAGTACGGAATTTGTATAGATATGTTTTACCACAGTCTGCCTGGGAATTACAAGGGATGTCCAGATTGGTCTATTTCACTTAAAACTGGCTTAAAGTGGTAAAATATCATCTCAGACTGACGTTCACAGTATGATACAGGACATTCAGACAGAACTTTCTAACCATATAAAGGAAGAAATTGACATTTAGACATTCAGGAAAGCGTTCATATTTCCAAAAAGACAAAGGACTGACTACCAAACATTTTTTTTCGACTGAAGCCTGACAAAATGTTCCAAACGAGGCCTTTTAAAGATAGAGTAACAGTGGAAACGCAAGGACCAAGGATAGCTGAGCAGATTGATTCCAGTGAAGGCTTTTCAAGTATGATAATGAAAAGTTTGAAATATTGTCTATTTTGCCAAAGGAAGCCAGGTTTAACGGAAGAAGTCTCGGAATTCGCGCTTTGCTGAAGGCATGCAGTCCACCATAGATATTAATATGACAAGATATCTTTCAGAAATACTAAAGATTTACAGGTCCAGCATATGGAAGTATAATATTCCTTAGTGTGAAGATAATTGGTTTGATGAGACGAAGGAATGACTAAAAAGGCGTGAATCCTAACTTCAGTTTATTTTGAATGCAATTTGCAGTAACATTACCTCGAAAATTGAGCCAAGAATTAGAAGTGTCACAGAGCAGAACGAAAAGCACTGCAGAACTCGTATATCTGCGACGAGGGATGCAGATGAAACCAAAATAACTTGACATTGGTTTATAGTACAAGGTGCAAATTATTGCTGCAGTGAAGTAGTGTCGAAGGGAAATGCAAGAAGAATCAGTACAAAGAAGCTTGGTCAGTGACACCCTGAATTGCTGTAAAACAACTCACTCACTGAGAAGTGGGAGCCAGTAACTCAGTAATAATAAGCAGTTCCCGGGTTACGACGGGAGTTCCGTTCCAGCAGCATGCCGTAAGTCGGAAAAAGCTGTAACTCAGAACATCAGAATGAAAATTTATAAAAATGATAGAGAGAGAGATTGACTTGTGTAAGCCTGGGGAAAGAAACAGGGTTTTAAGCTTTGCCCTAGTAACAAACCGGTGTTCTCCCCTCCTTATGGTGAACCCTCCCAGTGGTTACAGCTCCCTAAACTGGTTTTCTCGCCTGCTATAGCACCTACATCTACACCGCTCAGAATCCTAGTTACGGTGCTTACAGCGCCGTAACTAGGATAGCTTCAGCACATCAGCTGTCATCCTGAACCAATTTTTTTTTTTATGAATATATTTGAAAAAGCACGTAAGTTTGGAATGCTGTTAGTCGGAGCTGCTGTAACTCGGGGACTGCCTGATAATGATAATACTAATCAGGTATTTCTCAGTGAGGTTATAAGGTCTTTGATCAGGATTAGAATTTACCATTGCTATTGTTCAAGAAAATAGAAATAATTGGATAAAGAGGAAAAGTAGCGCTAGAGCATTTAATCAAAAGCATAGATTCCTGTTTTAAATTCCTTACGACAGTCAAAAACAAGTTTCTTGGAACTATATCTCCCTCGGGGCATATTCGTGCATCTGTATATGTATGCATGATATTTGTGCATGTAAAAAATAGGCTAGTATGCATGTGTTTGTGTTTGCATAAATACTTATGTTTGCTGTAGTTATTCGTGTGTATGTATTTTATTTTCTCATTTTTTAGAATATAGAGGCATATAGCAAACTTTCATGAAATAAACATGAAAGGCCCCAGTTTTCACTTTCACAAACAAAATTATTTTTTTGTTTAAGGAAGAAATTGATTGATTCTGCATTCAGTTTTGTACCTGCAAATCTTTATTTGTTCCATTTAAACTCTCATTAGCATCCAGTTTGTTGTGTTGTTCACATTTTCATTATTCACCTTACTGTTAAGTATTACGAGAGATCATGTATAACTAATGACAAATGTTATGATTCTGTAATTTATTGTACCAACTATTTATTCTAGATTGTAAGTACTGTTGATGTTGAAATGTTTCGTAAATATTGGAAAATATAAAAATGGGTTTCACTCTCCCTTGAACAATATTTAAGTTTCGTTGTAAGTTCTACCATCGGTTTAAGATGATGAACTATAGTAGATTCACATCAACCGTGCATCTGATGTCTAGGCCAGTCCCTTACGACGCTCCTGATTGGCTGTTGATAAGCCAATCACAGGGCTGGAAACTCTCAGTCTCTCTCGAGAGTTCGCGTAGGTAGGATGTATGTTTCACCTCTCCTGAGGGATACTTTTGAAAGACGTATCCCTCAGGAGAGGTGGAAGATAGATCCTACTCATGTGAACTCTCTCGAGAGACTGAGAGCTTCCAGCCCTGTGATTGGTTTATTAACAGCCAATCAGGAGCGTCGTAAGGACTGGCCTAGACATCAAATGCACGGTTGATGTGAATCTACTATAGTATATTTTGTTTGTACCATACACAAATTATATATATTTATATATATATATATATATATATATATATATATATATATATATATATATATATATATATATATATATATATAGAAGGACAGGGTGACAAGGAGATAGCCGGTCATCAGAAGGTAATACATTTATTACTGACGCGTTTCATAACTCATCAAGGCTAATAGCGAAAACAATACAAATTAAAAATACACGGAATATAACTTTGACTAAGTCTCAATAAATGTACAAAATACATACATAAGAACAAAACAGTTTAAAAAGCACCTTAAAGTCGAAGTTTTATTCCATGTATTTTTACTTTGTTTTATTTTCTCTTTTAGCCTTGATGATGTAACTATGTGTTACGAAACGCGTCGGCAATAAATGTATCACCTGATGACCGGCTATTTCCTTGTCACCCTGTCCTTCCATCTTCTGTGGCCCGCCTACGCCAATGTATTCTGTGTTATACATGCACTATGAATGTATTTGCTAAGCTGCTGGTTGTCGGGTCCGGTCAGTAGTCGGATGGATGGGTAGGGAAAGTCCAAACAATGACGGCGTCAAACTTCCTTGCACATCAGTGGGGTAGGGTGCTTGGCTTGCACCCTCATACCAAATGGACGTGATGAATACCAGGGAGAAACAACTTTTAAGGCCAACCATTCCAAAAGTAAAAAGGAAATATATACATATATATATATATATAGAGAGAGAGAGAGAGAAAGTTTTTTTAGGTTAACCAGACCAATATTTGATTACACGTGAGAAGGTGTGCTACGCTGCATGTGACAAGAGGGTGGCTGTGTCATGTCTCCCCTAGCCTCCTGATCCCATACCTACCCCGATCCCACCCTGGACGGACAAACAGGTTTTCAGGAGGAGGTTGGATTTGTCGTGTCTCACCTACCTTCCCGATTCCCGACCTGCCCCGCCCCGGGGCGGATAAACAAGAAAGATCCACTCTGCTTTTATTATTTTAGATTGTGCTCAAGACTGAAATTGTTTGAACGCAATCTGAGAATAGAAGACGAAGAACAGTCAGGAATGCAGTAGATATGGAAATGGGATGATTGCTGAGGAAGTCTGGAAAATGAGACATAGATGAAGACCTGGAATAGGTTTGGAACCCGGACGGCAAATCCATGAGACGGGTAAAACCGGAAGTTAAAAATTGTCTGATGAAAGCAACGGTGATATAAGATGTTCGTTGTTTTATTTACCTACAGCGTTTATTTTATTTTTTCATGTTTAAATGACGTCATAATATGGAGATTATGATAATCACTCTTCTGAGCTCGTTCAAATCAACAGCAGCTTTTGTTCAGCCATCAGAACGTATCCATTAGGAATATGGACTAATAATAATGGGAAGTGAGAAACAGTTCGATATTTCCAATTTTATGCAAGGTCATGCAACTGCACGTTAAACAGCACAACTTAGTTCATGGCTTGCCACTTTGTCAAAAGTCACCGAGACATTGTGAGAAGAGTTGGGACTATAGTAGATTCACATCACCCGTGCATTGATGTCTAGACCCGTCCCTTACGACCCTCCTGATTGGCTGTTGATAAGCCAATGACAGGCTGGAAACTCTCAGTCCCTCTCAAGAGTTCACATAGGCAGGATGTATGTTCCACGTCTCCTGAGGGATACGTCTTTCAGGAGAGGTGGAACACATCCTGCCTATGTGAATTCTCGAGAGAGACAGAGTTTCCAGCCCTGTGATTGGCTTATCAACAGTCAATTAGGAGCGTCGTAAGGGACAGGCCTAGACGTCAAATGCAAGGTTGATGTGAATCTACTATAGCCTAATAGTAATTTCCGAATGATTTATGGAGATAAAAACCAAAGAGAAGAGATTCAACGTTTTACAAAAACAGTAGCAAGTCATGTTACAGCGATTCTGGACCCCCGTCCCCACTTCACTTGCCCCCCCCCCCTCCTCCAACCACCCCCCCCCTTTATATAAGAGGAAGAGTAAGAATTGAAGAGAAAGTTTTTTTTATATATATATTTATTTTGTGTGAATATTATGACTCATAGGTGCGGTGAGTGTCAGAAAGCGACGGAAATAACAGAGCAGAGATGACTAGATGAAAATAAATAACAATTCACAAAAAGAACATCTGGGACTGACTGGTCAGGCGTAAGACTCTATGATTAATGCATGATGAGATACAAGGTGTACTGATGTATCATGTAACAAAAAAAAAAAATGTACACCTGCTTGTATCTTTAAAGTTAACCTCGTCGCAAATACAAGGTATCCATAAAATCCCAATACCATTACAAGGATTTATTGCTTGTAATGGTGCTGGGACATTGTGGACACCCTGTAGATTTTATTCTAAATTGTCAGATATCCAAGAAGATAGCTACAGAAACAAGTAAGAACAGTGATAAATCTAATTTGCCAGAGTTATTGTCAAGAGATTGACATATAAAGAGAGACGACAGTGAGAGCGTGCGCGTGCGAGAGAAATGTTTGAACATCACTTCAAGCATTCAAATCTATTTACTCATTACAGGATTATATATATATATATATATATATATATATATATATATATATATATATATATATATATATATTGCTTTTTTTTCTCTGTTTTTTTTCGTAATAATATGTTCGTTCTCCTTTGGATGAAATAATTCCTGTAAGCATTGAATCCGAACGGGAAATTACTGAAGAAACCTACCGTCCTGGGTGGGATTCGAACTCTTGCCAGAAAGGTTGGGGAAAGGGCACCGTAAACCTTTACACCATGTGTTTATCAGTGTAATTTCGTTCTTATATATGTATGTCCTTGGGATAGGACTATTAAATTTATTTATATATATATATAGATATATATACGCATATGTATGTATATATATATATATATATATATATATATATATATACGCATATGTATATATATATAGTATATATTATATAATACATACATACATATATGTACTGTATATGAGTGTATATTATATTGGGGATAAGGGCTGTTAAATTCATAAAAATTTATATATATATATATATATATATATATATATATATATTATATTATTATATATTATATATATAGTATGTATGTATGTAAATATATATATATATATATATATATATATATATATATATATATGTATATATATATATATATATATATATATATATATATATTATATTGTAATATAATATATATGTGTGTGTGTGTGTACTATACATATATAGTACACACACTATGTATATAGTATATATATTATAATTTAATTGTTATAGCAATATTTACTGTTATAAATAACTTCATATTTTGGCATCTGGTCAATAGAGGGCAGTCGCGTAGCCTAAACCTTAGTTGAAATACTTGTCCTCATCCTTGCTTTGTTTATTTTCAGTTTGCTGCGGAGGCGAATAAAACTCGAGTAATTGTGCCTTCTGGAACTTTTTTTTTTTAGTGTAACAAGTGCCTCTGGATTTACCAACTAAGAATAGCAACCTCTCGGTAAGACTCATAATTATTTAATGTTAGTATATTTTAACCATATTTTAGTTTATTGTTATTATTATTAATTATACTATAAGTGGTTGTGGTTGTTGGCATTTGTGACTGGTTGAGGATTATTGTCGACCGTTGAGTGCCTTCGCAAATTGTTTGTGCGCTGTACATGGTTACGTGATGTACGTATGTGTGTGGATATCGCGCGCTTTCCTTATTGAGTTGGAAATATTTGGTGTATGGATTTAGCTTATTTCTCTTATATATTTCCGCCAGTGAATTTTTGTAATACTCCAATCTAATAACGTTTTATATATATATATATATATATATATATATATATATTATATATATATATATATATATATATATATATACATATACACACACACACACACACACACACATATATGTATATTAATTTATATAGAGACATATGGTCATCCCTAGAATCACTGACTCATCAGATGACATATTTATCGGAGCGTGCGCCATACAAATCTTCCGAAATCTCGGTGAATTATTACCCCATCCCGACCCGTCCCCCACCCCCCCTAGTCATCCGTGTCTGAGTCTCGTCCGCCCCAAGACCTTTTTCCTTGATGGTCGTCGGAATTATTTGTTGTCACAAGTCAATCATTCATTGACATGATGATGTTAGGGCCATTGGTGGAATACTGTACGTTTTTGCAGTTGTTGTTTATTTTCTTTCTCTAATTTATATCTTGACATTATTCTTCATCTTTGTATTTTCTGCTTCTTCTTCTTCTTCTGTCATGTTCATAGTTTCCCAGGCTTTAACTTCGTACTATTTACTCCCATCTGTCTATCTCAGCCTTCTTCAGTAGCGTCTTTCATTTTTTTTTTTTTTTTATACTCATCTTATTTTTTTTCTTGAATCTGTTTATTATCGTATATTTATACTTATTTTAATTACCGAAACATCCATGAGATCTCTTTCGACCTAAACAGTGATTTATAAACGTGATAGTTAGCCTTCGGTCGTGGATTGCAGACACATGAGGGAAAGCGCGCGCACACTCAATCACAAACGCACACATATATATGTGTATGTATTATACATATACGTACATTATGTATATAGAGATATGTGTGTGAGTGTGCAAAGGAATATTGGCATTCATTGTCATTCAAAGACTAAAAATGAAGCTGTGAAACGTGAATTCGTCGCACTTCAGTCATAATGATTCACATACACCCAGCATTTACATGGGAAATAAGTACAGTGGTTGGTAGCAATGATTTGCAAGAAGACAAATACGAGAATAACATGACGAGGAGTTTCCGTATGTCGGCGATAATACGCCTCTCTCTCTCCAGCTTCCTGTGAGCGTCCCTCAGGAATCGTTTGTGGTTTTCGTGGATGTTCTGCGATCAGAACAAACAGAGTCCTTACTGCTGTCTACACGGTGTTTGTAGCGGTAATGTATATATATATATATATATATATTATATATATATATATATATATATATATGTGTGTGTGTGTGTGTGTGTGTGTGTGTGTGTGACTGGTAAAAATGTTCTGTTACAACAGAATTCCATCTAATAAAAGGAACCCGTGAAAACGTCAAAATACATAAAAACATTATACACATATATATATATATATATATATATATATATATATATATATATATATATATATATATATATATATATATATATATCTATATATATATATATATATATATATATATATATATATATATATATATATGTGTGTGTGTGTGTGTGTGTGTGTGTGTGTGTGTGTGTGTGTGTGACTAGGTAAAAATGTTCTGTTACAACAGAATTCCATCTAATAAAAGGAACCCGTCAAAAAAACGTCAAAATACAGAAAGTAAGTACTATATTTCAGAGACTGCTCTCTCTTCAGGTACGTAATAAAAAGAGAGACTGCAAGCAGTTTCTGAAATAGAGTACATGCTTTCTATATTTGGCGTTTTTTATGGGCTCCTGTGATATTATATATATATATATATATATATATATATATATATATATATATATATATATATAATATTATATATATAATAAAAGGAGCCCATAAAAACGCCAAAATACAGAAAGTAAGTACTCTTTCAGAAACTGCTTGCTGAAGAGAGAGACAGCAGTTTCTGAAATATAGTACTTACTTTCTCCAATTTGGCGTTTTTATGGGCTCCTTTAATTATGTGTATAATAATAAAAAATGGCCCCATAGAAAGCAACAACATAATATATAAAATTCCATGTATTGATTGTCCCTCATTTTATCTCGGACAGTCTAGCAAAGGCTTAGAAGTAAGGCTAAGCCAGCATAAATATTCTGTAAAAACTGGGCAAAAATCTAATGCAATATTCATTCATTTAAGTGAAAACAACCACCGAATAAATTGGGCTGATAGTTCAGTAATTGCAAGGCCAAGAGATGTCTTATCACGAAATCTTTTAGAATCTGCTTTAATACAACTTACTTTTCATTGTAATTTCAATGTAAGTCGTGGCCTTTTTCATTTAGACCCTTGTATCTTTAACATGTTTAAGAATGACCTCAAAGATATAATTACTGACTTAAATGAAAATCAGTTGCCTTAGAGTTATTATTTTGGTTGTAATGTATGTCTGACATGTATTGTGAATATGGTTTTGTTTACCAAGTTCTGAATAGCTGTCACCTATAATCCTTTAATTGTCTTGAAATTGTATCTGAGATGATTGTCTTAAACCTTTAATTGCACCCATTGTTTATGCTTGTTTGGGAAGGTTTCTTATCTTCCAGGTGTGTCGGATTCTAGGTACTAATCTCTTTATACTCCCCATCTGTCAGTTATACGAATCTTCTTGTATTGTCTTTTCTCGTATGTATGTCAGTCTCTGCTCAGTAAAGGACGTTTAACGTCGAAAGATCTTGCAGATCCTCTTTCGTTTATTTTTCCTTCGTGGCATATATCTTCATTTATGGATTTATCTCGTTCCTAACTTTCGTGATTCAGTTACCATACATATATATATATATATATATATATATTATATATATATATATATATTTATATATATATATATATATATAGAGAGAGAGAGAGAGAGAGAGAGAGAGAGAGAGAGAGAGAGCCCTGTATACCCATGTGGAAACAGTACTCCACTCAGGTATGCAAAATCCAGGGATCCGTCCCGGGCTAACGCTAACTTTCCCGCCTATCGCTAAAAGGGCGCCAATATCTGCCGAGATCAAGAAAAAGAGTGCGGGTCCAGCACCATCACCCCCTACAGAATCAGATAGTATCGGCTTGATTTTATCCTTTCAAGACTTCAGCCTCGAAGGTTTAAAGTGCCGGAGGTACCGGATACGTTGCCAATAACTTGTAGATGCAACATTGTTGCATTTGTTTTACTAAAGACAGAAAGCAGGAATTTCCGGAAGCAACATATTGAAAGTCATAACCAAAAAATAAAAAGTTGATGGATGGAGAGATGGACACTTAGATATAATATGAGAGAGAGAGAGAGAGAGAGAGAGAGAGAGAGAGAGAGAGAGAGAGAGAGAGAGAATGATTCTCTTTGAGGACAGACAGGTAGTTATAATTTGTCTGAAGGATGAAGGACCACCCGAATTTTAAACATCTACGTAGAATGTAAAGCTTTGTATACATCCTTTATAAATACGACGTAATGATGTATTTCTGCAAGTATCTTGTAACTTATAATGTTCCCTTTGGTAACATTTTTCTTGTAACATTTTTCTTGTATTCAAGTTCGTAATTATGTTTTGAATGGTTCCGTGCCGAAGGTATATTGGGATTCATCTTCATTGCGTGGTAGTTGTGGCTACAAAACCCTTATTTTCTTAACCATCTATGTTGTCGGTTTAATAATTAACCACACAGAGGTTGGAAGCTTCGCAGTGGCGTGGTCGATTTGGTCTTGGCCTGCCATCTCGGTGGCCGCGAGTTCAATTCTCGGGCATTCCATTGAGGTGTGGGAGATGTGTATTTCCGGTGAAAGAAGTTCACTCTCGACGTAGTTCGGAAGTCACGTAAAGCCGTTGGTCCCGTTGCTGAATGACCACTGGTTCCATGCAACTTAAAACTCCAAACAAACAAACAAACAATCACAGAGGGTTGGCCCTTCTCAGTTTCCTTTACTGGGGATCTGCTTTTCAGTTTTTTTCAAAATTTGGAATCGGACCTTAAGGTAATTGCACGAACGGCTAAGTAAGTCAGTGCATGCATCAACGCTCTGCCTTCCATGAGAACCAAAACACACAGTCTTTCTGGGTGCTTGTGTGTTTTTTTTTCCACATGCCACAATTCCTTCCAGGCACAGCCAACCGAATGGAGTCGGTGACACCTCGCAAAAATAGAACCCGAAGGCCTCCAGGTGGCTTTCAGACCAGAACAGTCCCTCCAGTGTGACAAATGCGTGTCCGTCCATCAAGGGACCCAGCCACGCTTAATTTTCCGAGATTTCAGACTCCATAAGCCACGCTGATTTTTTTCTTCCTTTTTTTATGTGTGAGGTGGCGACGCATCGGGAATTGACGCTGATAGAGTGACAGATAATAATAAAAAAAAAGAATCTTCAAAATGAAAGGTGTTCGCTGCCTTTGGACAAAATTCAATAAGGTACAGTGGGCAACATTTTCAGAACTTAATGTCAACGTTTCAAACGTATGTACAAAAAAAAAAAAAAAAAAAAACAGAAAAAAAACTGTATACCCAACCCATCGAAAATTGCGGTAATGTAAGAGAGGGCCGGGACGATAGTTTGCGGGTGACAGACTTCGGTTGTCAAATTGATTCTGAGTATACTTTGTACGGGCCAGTGAGGAGAGAGGTGGCAAGATGCATTATCTATTATAGGCTAATATTCGGACCTTAGATTAGCGGTGGTGGTTGAGGTTGAAGTTACATGAAGAAATATAGTTACGTATATGGGTACTCTGCGTTATTCATACATATATACATATACATACATATATATATATATATATATATATATATATATATATATGCATATGTGTTGCTGCTATATATAATATATATATATATATTATATATATATATATATATATATGCTATGTGTTTGTGCTATAAATATATATATATATATATATATATATATATATATATATATATATATATATATATATATATGTTATATATATATATATAATATATATATATATATATATATATCATATGTGTTTGTGCTATAATATATATATTTTCTATATATATATATATATATATATATATATATATATATATATATAATATATATATATATATATATGAGAGAGAGATAGAAACCGAATCTTAATGGAGCACGCAGAGTTTGATACAATTCAAATAATGGATAATTTCGGCCATTTATTTTCATCCCCTTCCACAATTAGTTCCTTTAGCCCAAAAGCAAACGGACGTGCAAGGCGTACGTATGTAACCCGTTTATAACCATGGAATGATTAGTCCTCGGAGCCCTTATTATCTATCTAAGCAAACTTCTCATCTCTTGAGTCTTCATTTCGTCATATTGAAGCGACGGGACCTTTTTGCTACCATAGATATTTCTTTTTCGTTGTAGTTGTTTGTGTGTGTGTGTGTGTGTGCATTGGTCGGAGGAAAGGTCAGAATATTTCTAACCGTTTAAATAAATAAATTAACAAATACTAAGTAATTATGAAGCTCCCAGGAGATGTTCGGATTGACGCAAATTAGACCGAAGTTAAAGGGCGTTCTGACGCTAATGGGAATGGGTTCCACTGAGGCCCTAGACTCAGTGAAGCAAGTGAGCGAGTGAGTAGCTTCGAAATTATTAATTTATTTTGCGTGTACTGTTGCTAAGTTTGCACATTCTCTCTCTCTCTCTCTCTCTCTCTCTCTCTCTCTCTCTCTCTCTCTCTCTCTCTCTCTTGCCTTTCTCTCTCTAGCACGAGCTATCGTAAATTATTGTTTAATCTCGTAAAAATATTATTTTAACAGTTTAAATTCTTAAGTGAATTGTTGCCGCCAAGCCTCTTGATAGAAAACATAATGAAATGTTTTTGTCTGCAAGACATCCCATCTCGTCTTCTTCAAATGTCACACAAGTCACCTTCCGTGTTGCAAACAGTTTGCAGTCACAGTTGTTTTCTTTTAAAAGCATCATTTTACTGCTGCCTCATCATCGCATGCAGGAATGATCGAAGGATATAATGACAGGAAATAAAACGATGACTAAAAATGAACCAAATCACAGTGATCAACTATCATTCAGGTCCACGCTGAACTATAAAACAATCGCTAATGTTAGTGATTAGCTGGGAATGGGTCGTAAAACGCATCAGGAAAATGCACGAGCGCTCTCTCTCCATTCTGCTCTCCCATCATTTCGGTTGAATCAAAACAATTCGAGGCAGTGAACTAAAATTTAGATCCTTTTTCGCATGTTTACAATTCAGAGTATTTCTCGGTTCAGTAACAGTGATATATAACGGGGCCAGTGCTAGGAATTACGGGGCCCAATTTGAAAATTATGGAAATTAAGACTTTTTTTTTATATATCTAATATAAAAATGATTTTCCAAGTGAAAATTTTGTTAATATAGTATGCATCATGATATTAGGAATAATACTTCCTCATTCTTCATTTCATGTTTTCATTAGCGATTTGTTACTCTTAGAATACAGGAAAGGTTTCAAATGGTAACTCTGGCGCGGGACCCCCTTAAGACGTCGTGCCCAATTTGATCAAATTGGTCAACTAGGCTTTAAACCGACCCGGATTTATAATGATTAAAGCCGCTTTGGAATTTCATTCCTCCCGTTTTTCCCTCAAACTGTTCGTTTCTCGCTTCCTTCGGCGGTCAAGTCCCGCTTTTCGTACTTCCATTTCCTTTTATCGTTTTCTTCGGCCTATGGGTTTTATAAAATTATCTACCTTAATTCTTTATTGACATTCTATTGAGAATGTCAATAGAATGTGTATAATGGGGAAATAAAAAATCTATATAAAATAAGATAATGTAATCAAGACATCTCCGTTAAGTGGCAGTGTGGCAATGGTGCATGGTTCTGATGCGTGATATGTAAGTCTACATCAAACACATGAGCATCGGAATAGCCTAAGGCTGTTTTATTGTTTTAGAGCAAAGTACACGAAATACCGTCGATACCTGGTAGATGGCCACATCGGTTATCCTCATACATCGAATATCTATGGCTTACTTTTATGAAATTTCCTTTGAATAGAAACGGGATATTTCTAGCACTTTTTATCAAGCAATCTTAGACCTGTAGGATAGAATCAAGGGTTATTTTTCCATTCTATTATTTATTCACGAACAATGTGGTTGATTTTCCAGTTGTGTGTGCGTTTGTGTGTGTGAAGGAGAGAGAGAGAGAGAGAGAGAGAGAGAGAGAGAGAGATTATATCTTCTGTACGGTTCCGCTCTGACGAATTTGAATTGCTTCATCGAGATCCTCCCATTGTTAATCATTTTGTGATCTCACGCGCCTGTCATTTTTGGGGTCTTATTTTCTTCCCTTCCTCTCCCAGCCCTCACCTCTTCTCTCTCACCCCAGCTGCAGCCGACAGCAGTTGACTAAAAGCCAGGTACATAGATGTTGCTGGAATCAAGAGGTATAGTGGGCTGGACTGTGAAGGCAGCAGTGGTCTTCCCCTCAGGCGCGTCATTGATGATCGAACGAAGGCCCCAGGATGTGAGCCGAGAGTAGTACTATCGACCTATAAAGTAATAAGAGAGAGAGAGAGAGAGAGAGAGAGAGAGAGAGAGAGAATAAACTTCTTCAAGAGCAATCATCCAAAATCCCTCCCAGCTAAGCTATACTTTGCTATGGGTTTCCCAAGAAATCGTTTCAGAATCAAAACAAAGGTGACGCTAGGGTTGTCACGGAAAGCAGTAGGACAGAAGAGCGCGTACTTTGATAACTGCAATCTTCCCCATCTCGTCGAACTAAGAAACACTCATTGGCGGGATGCTGTTTGATTAGGTAGCAGCCAGTATCGATCGCGGCATGGGGATCTGTCATCGATCTCAATCTTCCTGATGGAATATAGCAGACGGTGATTACCGACGGAGTTACGCGTCTACAGAGAAATTTACACAGAAGAGGCCGCGTGATGTAAAGCGTATTTTAAATTCCACGAAATTGATATCACACGTTTCTTGGGCTTTGAGCTTCACTCTTCTCATTTTTATTTTATATAGCAACCGGATTCTGTTCTACACCTATTACGGTAAAAAAAAAATAAATAAACAAATAAAGTGGTATAGTGCTTCAGATTTCAGAAAACGCACTTACGTGATCAGGCAAGGAATTATTATTGCTATTATTTTTATTCAGGTGAAATCTATTCGTATAGAACAAGACGACAGGGACCATTAACTTGAACTTCAAGCTTCCACAAAATATGGTGTTCATTAAGAAGAAGTAAGACGAAGTAAATGAAAATACAGGAAGGAGAGAGCCCACTTATTAAAAAAGAAAAAAAATTAACAAATAGATAGAAATATATTCAAATGCAAGGACAATAGTATTATTAGGGTAGTAATGTACTGCACCATCGCTTGAACTGCTTTTCTCAAAACGGCAACGAAATAAAAGTTATCAGATTTTATAGCATAAATTCTATGCGGCAAGGACCTTGGTAACACTGTCCCAAGATTGCGTCCAAATTATATTAAAACACGTCACAAACGCACGGGTAACTTATCGCATAGACGACACAAAATGGTTGGAAAGAAGTTAAATGACTCTTTAGCAGCTTTTCATTCAGTGCTTCATACGATTATCCATTCTCAGGAGCTGACTGATTTTCTACCTGGTGGGATACGTCAAGAGCTAAGCTGCCGCCACGGTTTTTATGACGTATGATATTGTAGTGTGGATGCAACTTAGCGGAGAAAACACCGCTGAGTTGAGTGGTGCACGATGAAAGAAGTATTCTAATTATGATATCTCATTTCCGATTCACACCGTGTACCATTCTTTTCCTCTCTCTCTCTCTCTCTATATATATATATATATATATATATATATATATATATATATATATACATACTATATTATATATATATATATATATATATATATATATATATATATATATATACTTATATATATAATTCCATCATTCCATCTCCAAATTCGGCGTTACAGAAAGCCTTAATTGCTCTATTTTATTTTATTTTATTTTTATTTCCTATCAAGGTCTCGACATAATGGTTATTTTCACTGGCCTTAATGTTAGTAGAAGGATCATCAGTAATGGTTTACTATATTTATGCTGTCGGACACGATGGTACTGAACGAGTTAGGTTGAGAGTCTACGGGTATGACCTCTGTTTTTGGCTTACATGAAGCGCGAAAATTTATTGTTTTAAAAGAACATTTTGGATTGAACAGTCGCAACATAATAATCAAGCTGGTGTTCCATTTAATTATAATGTTATAATAGCTAAAATAGCCTCAACAGCAGTAGCAGTAGTAAACCCATTTTTTACGGGAATGAATTGACTTTCGATACAGTTTCCTCTCAGAACACTTGTGTAAACAACTTGAATACATTTTCTCTGCGCCAGTTCCTTAATTAGTGCAGAACTCATGTAGAGAGCCTAATGACCAGGCAGTGATGCTCTAAATCTATTTCAGATGCAATTAGTGGGGTCATTATGGTTTTGTTAATCCTTGCCTCAGACATGATGGGATTCCGATTATTTCATGGCTGCATATGATAATAACAGATCGCTGCTACTCGAACGAAGTAGGGCAGTAGACACTGGTCATTATTTCTCTCTTCCTCTTTTCTTATGAATGTTACAAGATGCTTCTTCTTCTTCTTCTTCTCCTTCTTCTTCTTTTCTTCTTCTTATCCTTCTTCTTCTTCTTCTTCTTCTTCTTCTTCTTCTTCTATGACGATCCAGAAAATGAAGGCTGAATATTGTTATTTAACCGCTTAAACTGGAGTTATCCGTAGTTGTGACGTCAGAAGCCCTTCCATTCAGTGACGCATTATTTACGTGACTAGAATATCTGCCGTTATTTATAACGGATGGGTCATGTCGGATTCTACGTTTAAGTGCCTTACATCGGTTAATATCCATATGACCATTGTTCTTTAGTACTGGGTAGTTCCATAGCCACTATATACAGCAAAGACTCTCCCCAGCTTTGGGATTGAGTATCCTTTCTTGCGGGAATACATAGCATGATTTTATTTATGAATGTTGTTTAGGTTGTATTTATCTTTTCTGTTGTTTGTTATTAATGATATTTATCAAGGTTTCTGTTTTAATTGGTGAATCGTTTGTGAATCCCCTTTGTACAAAACTAACTTGTGAATCCCCTTTGTACAAAACTTACTTGTGAATCCCCTTTGTACAAAACTAACTTGTGAATCCCCTTTGTACAAAACTAACTCGTGAATCCCCTTTGTACAAAACTTACTTGTAAATCCCCTTTGTACAAAACTAACTTGTGCATCCCCTTTGTACAAAACTTCCACAACATTAACGGCTTCATACACCTACTCTGAAGAGGCTCACCAGCGGTGCCTTGAAACACCTGACACAGACGATGCCATTTAGCGCCATCTTATAAGCATCCGTGACATTTTAAGATATTATTTCCTTCTTTCTTAATGGCCCTTTCACATCATATATCCAGCCTTTTCCAGCCTTCATTAAGTACTAAATCAAATGAAGCTCAGTGTGCGTAACTGAGTTTTTGCAAGCTCTCGTGCATTAAACTTTGCGAACAATCGAGAGAGAGAGAGAGAGAGAGAGAGAGAGAGAGAGAGAGAGAGAGAGAGAGAGAGAGAAAGTGCATTAAGGATATAAAAAGAACGCATTATCCACGCTGATGTACTCTAGAGAATATGTGTCAAAGAAGAAATTCTTCCGAATTGAATTAAGCAGTTCCGCACCACCTCTGCCCGGTCGAGTTTCCCATGGGAATAGGAAACAAGACTGCGAGAGATTATAATGGTCACCTCAAGTGTCCGAGATTATCGGAGATTGAAAGGATTGTGTGTCACGTCATTCCTTCGCCTTCTCCAGGGGCGAATTGATATTGATGTTTTAGGAAAGATGTAAGTTGGGTGTTGGTTATCGGAAAGGTCATTATGTGCTAAAATACTTGCCAAAATACTCTCTGGGAACTGGAAGTTTAATTAAACTCTCTTGAGGTCCTCTTCAGAGCGGAGAGATGCACTGGGTGCTGATCTTCCCTGGCTGAGATCCATTGCGTTTGATTAACAACAGATACATATTTTGTAGCTTAGGATTTTATTGTGTGTGTTTATTTATTTTCGTATTATTCATTTATTATGGTTATGGCTTTTAATTTTTTTTATAAACGACCCAGAAGAAGTTTTCCTCGTCGGATGGATAATAGGGAGCTCTTCGATATGGATAGTGTTAGATCACATTGACAGAATCTTGCATTTGATATATACATAAAAGTTAAGAAAAGCTGGAGCTCACTTAGAGAACGGAGCGCAGACCTCCAGATACGGACTCATTTAAAAATATCATCAGCTCCTCCTTAGTCGATGACTTTCCTTCCACAAAATTTCTATTGCAGTCCTTTAGGATTCCAAAAGACATCATACGGAAATACAGAAGACCAGAATTAATGAAAGAAAAGCAAATGCTGAAGTCAGTGCAAACGGGAGTAGGATGGATGCTGTAGACTACCTTCAGTGTGTCTTATAAGGTGATGTAGCAAATCTTAAATTAACTTTGATTTTACTAGAATTAGCACTGAGACTGGAGCATCTCAGTGGCGTGGTTGGTTTGGTGTTTGCTTCTCACCTCGGTGGTCGCGGGTTCGATTCTCGGCCATTCCATTGAGGAGTGAGAGATGTGTATTTCTGGTGATAGAAGTTCACTCTCGACGTGGTTTGGAAGTCACGTAAAGCCGTTGGTCCCGTTGCTGAATAACCACTGGTTCCCTGCAACGTAAAACACTATACAAACAACAACTGAGACCTTGTTTTTTAAGTGGTCTAAGTCTATATCCAGTGCAGCATAGCGTTTATTTTGAGTCGGGCTTTGAGTGAACTTATCTATATTAGATTTAGACTTTAATATGTATAGTTTTCAGTTGAATATGACTGTGACATCGAGATGATTTCATCCTTTAATGATGGCTACATTTTTATAATAAGAACTTTATTATTAATTAATTATTATTTATTATTATGATTATTATTATTATTATTAATTATTAATTATTAATTATTATTAATTAATTAATTATTATTAATTATATTATTATTATTATTTTAAGGAAGGTGACCCTCTTTCAAACAAGTTCTGTTGAAATGGATGGCTGTATTTTGCGAATGTATCTCATACAGGATCTTTTCTTTTCAGGTTCAGCGATGCTGGTCAGCAACTGGTCAATATTCACATTGGAAAATGACAGCGTGGAATATTTTCAATTTAAAACATATTTCCCGCATTCCACGCTGTCCTTTTCCAATATGGATATTGGTCAGTTGCTGACCAACATCGCTGAGCCAGAAAAGCGAATTATAAGGAAAATAAAAGATTCTGTATAAGATAGGTTCGAACTTTTTTTTTTTATCAGTCATCCTATGCGACTTGGTGTTTTTATTTTATTGTGTGGGGTTCCGGGTTGCATCCTGCCGCCTTAGCAGTCCATCACTTTTCTTACTATGTGCGTTGTTTTTATTATTATTATTATTTTATTATTTTAATTATTATTATATTATTTATTATTGTAACAAACTTCTAGTGGTTAGAGTGCCAATTAGCGAGAGAGCAAAAAAAAAAAAAAAAAAGGAGAAAATAGATTAGAATAGATTTGGATTTAACTTTGCTTTGCAGATTATTTACAGTGAAATTTAGGGTTAGTGACAGTACCGGTTTAAGCCATTAGCCTTTGGGAATCTGTAACCTAGACCTTTGTATTATTTTCAGATTAACTTGCAAAATCCCTGACCGTTAAATATTTCAAATGTTAGAGCTTGTCCTTTCACTCTCTTAAGAATACAAAAGATCTTGAAAAATCAAGCCCTCTGAATTTCATAACATTGATAATTGATGTTTATATGAGGTAGAAGTAGCTTAGGTCATTAATGTCTTTGAGTTACATAACATTGACCTCTGAAATACTTCAATAGACA
>NC_061101.1:23558116-23570616 GCF_015104395.2 Macrobrachium nipponense | reverse complement strand
ATCAGATTTCATCATGTACTGATTTTGGAACTGTACTGAAAAAGTAGGTTACAAGCTGCACATACAAATGGGTCGCTCACAGCGTAACCATTTTATCAGGCATTCTACGGAACCATCTCCACGCATGTCTGACGGTCCCTCACGCATGCGCTCTAAAGGGATTAGTCCAGGTAAGCTCACCGAGCATAAAAAATGGGAACTGATTGTTGCATGACATCTGCATTCCAATAAACAGAATTACACTTAGTTTCCCTTATGAACTGGAAATGAACAGATGACGGTTGCCTTGTTGCAATAATCGGAAAGTCCTATGCTCAGCTATTCCCTTTTCTTGAATCTGAAGTCACTAAATTTAACAAATATTTTATTAGACTCAGTTCTTCAGCAATTTCCCTCAAGATTCGTGCTGGAATATGATCTAGATCAGATACTTAATTGGGATTTGATGCAACAAGCACATGAAATATGACAAAAAATATATAACAATGTTGAATTGGAATAGTAGAGTATCAGGTTCAAGAGCTTTGAAATCACTAACAGGAGGTTCAGCAGAGATGATGAAGGCCAGAGACGTGGCCTTTCCTATAGCAGAGAATGTCCCAGTTCCATTACATGAGAAGACTGCAAGAAAGTCTGAGTAACAGAAGCTGATAAGAGTTTAATGGCAGGGAAGCAGTTTCTTTTCATTTTCCAGAATGATCTTGATATTCAATTCCTCTAAAGCACAGGAACACTTTATTTCTGGAAGCAGAGCAGTACTACTTATCAATGTAATAAGATACGCACGAAGTTACCAACACATTTGCTTCTTTAACCAGGTGACGAAAAGTGGAAGAAGTCACCAGACAAGAAGTAGGGTATAATACCGTCACGATACATCGGGTCCAGGAATATTTTTAATACGTGAAAGAGTAAGTTTGTGACCATGGAAATGTGTAGGCTCACCTACACTAAGAAGTTCAGTACCCTCCTTTTCTGGAAGTGACGCCGTGAGGTTATCGTAATTAGGGATCATATAGTCTGTAGCTTACGTACTACCTAGGAGATAGCTTATTGTTATCTAGCTTCGTCTCTTATAGACAGATGATTAAATGAGACAATTCGTGAATTAAAAGTTCCAGTTCTTTATACTTTGCCCTTAGACCTTGACAGTTCAATTGGAGACTTGAAATGATAGTTTGTTAATATTTTTTTGGAAGACTCCCACTAGGCTTTTTTTTTAATCTATGGTGATGATTGGATACTATAGTTGCTTAATTTATTGTTGAAATGTTGGGGTCGAATATTCCATTGGTTTTCTTTGTGTTACTTGTCTTGGATGTACAGGGTGTCCATAAAGCCCCAGTACCATTCTGAGCAATAAATACTTGTATGGTACTGGGACTTTATGGACTCCCTGTATATCGGAGAGCCTGATGTATCGCAACACCAATCTTAGTAGATTTTAAGCGATATGATGTCCCTGGCTTTATCTAAGTGAGCATCGATTACACTAACTTGCTAAAGAAAGAGCATCATATCTGTTTGATGTCGATATTTTCAGGTGTTTAGAATTTGGGAATTAGTGGAATTTTCTCTCTCTTTCGGCTAAGTAATGGATAGCTACCAGGACTGTGTGGAACCCCTTCTAGATCAAGACCAAAGAAAGACATTTCCTGAGAGTATTATAGGTTGTTGAGGATGAAGATCGGATGGGGAGATACAGTGCCGTAGTCTAAGTGGACAATTCATTTACCTTAGGAGGAACACCAGCAGTGATAATGGGTGTCATTGGTTGTTACTTCAACTTTTCTTTTGATTTTACAATCATTGTACAACTTTTCGTCTTATTTAATAATCTTCTGGCTCAGCCTACCATTATACGTTCAATGCTTGATTTTTTGAGGGTTGCTTTTCCTAATTCCTGTTGCTGGCACTTCCTTCCGGTGGATTTGTGGCTCGTATTTCAAATGAAGCGTCTGATCTCATGTGGGTCTGCGATCTCCACGAGCAGAGTCAGAGCAAATGCTACGTAAATTTTCGTCTCTACACTTTCGGGAAGTGTGTCCAAAATGAAAACAATTGTAACATGGACTCAGAGATTTCCTTGTCCCTTTGTCAAGTCACGGTGAGAACGGGTACAAAAGGGAAAGTGCTTAAACGCTCCAAATGAAACTTAACAATCAGACATTGACGGTCTCGTCCCAACGATACCCCAGATTACTCTGGTCCCAACGATACTCCAGGTAATCGTGGCCGGTACGAAGTTCCATTCATAGCAACTGGTCACACTTTTAATCTTGACTGATGAGCTTTATTTAAATTCATATTAAACCATAAGGTCCAGGCGAGTCATTGCATTACACATCATTACATAATTTCTGCATATGTACACAAAAGTTATATACATATATATATATATATATATATATATATATATATATATATATATATATATATATATATATATGTATGTATAGAGAGAGAGAGAGAGAGAGAGAGAGAGAGACACTATAGGATTTTGTAACATGTCGGTGTGAATGGCTAGTGTTCAGCTAGTTTTACAGAAATCAGTCGATCAATCAATCAGTTACATATTTGCCATATTTGACTCCGTAAATATTCATGCGATATTTGTTTACTCTTTCGTCTTAATTTGATGTGCACTTATATTTTCACATATCAGTCTTGAATGAATATTGATATTTTATTGTGACCTTATTTATTGGATTTGTATTTAAACAACCTCCTGTTCATATCTTCTGTCTCTGTTTACGACTATTGATTCTCTCTCTCTCTCTCTCTCTCTCTCTCTCTCTCTCTCTCTCTCTTACTTCTCTGTTATAGTAGCAGGTAAATGGTGCACAGAATCTACGCAAGCTATAAGGCTTGCTCTCTCTCTCTCTCTCTCATCACGGGAAACTTCTTTTATGATAACATGTAAAAGGTGCACAGAATCTACGCAAATCCCAAAGATTGCTCTCTCTCTCTCTCTCTCTCTCTGGAAAAATTCTCTGTCAAGGTACCAGGTAAATGTTGCACAGAATTTATGCAAGCCTTTAGGACTCTCTCTCCAGATATACTCCTGTTTAGCAACACGTAGATGGTGTCCGCCGTCTATGAAAACGTCAGATTGCCGACTTTTGCTCACATGAAAGAGAGAGAGAGAGAGAGAGAGTAATCCCCGAAAGTTGGCCTTAAACGCTAAACACTTTAATCCACCTGTGCGGAGGATGGCAGAAGAGATAATTAGTAGAGTATTAACACGGCAGCGGTTGGCCTGGTGGGTTTACGGGGAAAATTTCAATGCCAGCTCGGGAAGTCTCTCTCTTCTCATCGTAACTAGAACGAAGCAGGAAGAAAAAATCTGTCTGCCTATTGTCTAAACTAATATATATACATACACATTACCATCCTACATATTGGTATATATATATATATATATATATATATATATATGTATATTTCTATATATATATAATTATATATATATATATAATAATATATATAAATCTATATATTATGAATAGCTTGATTACGAAGTATATAAAACGTGATGCTAGTATAAATAAAGGTTTTTTTTTTGCCGCGAAGGAAAAAATAAAAAAAGCGAGATAGCCAAGTACTTTCTGTCCTATTCGGACCCTTTACTGAGGCAAAAAACTTATATATATATATATATATATATATATATATATATATATATATATATATATATATATATATATATTATACACCGAACCCCGGTCTTTCGAGTGAGAGAGAGTCCAGAGCACTAACAATTCGGGCACAAAGGTCTTAACAGGAGTTGAACCCTGAGCACTTACGTACCCGGGTTAGCTTTGATCCTCAACCAAAAGAGTGTAACAGTTTCAAGTCACTGATAAACAACAGTACGAGTGAGAAATTTGACGTGTGGCTCCGGTAGTTATGACTGTCACTGTAGGCGAATGATTTTGTGGACGCTCGATTTTAAAATTCGAGAGCCCCGGCTGTCATGGAACTTTTAAAATGCCGTGCGATTATGTTCAAGATATTCTGACTGCTATTGCTTGTCATGTAAGTTTTACTGTGCGTGTCTTATAGGCTTTACGTCTTCTCTTTTTATCTCTTGTCGCATATGGCCGCTCGGTCATTTAGTCGCCTCGTAGGTTTCTGAATGTGAACGCCAACTCACAAACAACAACAACGACGAACAGAAACATTAATAATAGTAGTGAAAGGCAAAAGTGATCGCCTTCCCCACTAGTATATATCCCTCCTGCAAATGTTGTTGCTATCAGAATCGTAATTTGTAACAAATTGTTGACAATATTTCGAAAATAAATCGCTAATTCATGACTAAGCCAAGAAGTCATGAGTAATAGTATTCTAAGACATGCCTGATCATAACTTATTATATATATATATATATATATATATATATATATATATATATATATATATATATATATATATATATATATATATATATTAATGTATATCCAGCCACAACTTTTCAGTAAATCTTTGGCGATGTGATTACTATAGTAGGTTCACATCAACCGTGCATCTGTTGTCTAGGCCAGTCCCTTACGACACTCCTGATTGGCTGTTGATAAGCCAATCACAGGGCTGAAAATTCTCAGCCTCTCTCGAGAGTTCACATAAGGAGGATGTATGCTCCACCTCTCCTAAGGGATACGTCTTCCAAAAGTATCCCTCAGGAGTGGTGGAACATACATCCAACCTATGTGAACTCTCTCGAGAGACTGAGAGTTTCCAGCCCTGTAATTGGCTTATCAACAGCCAATCAGGAGCGTCATAAGGGACTGGCCTAGACATGAGATGCACGGTTGATGTTAATCTACATTAACCCTATACCCTTCCCTACCGTTATTGTGTTCCACCATAGTTAACCAATTACCTGGTGCATAATTCACATTTTAGTTCACCTGTAGTACAAGGGAATTGTTTGGGAAATGGTCCTAAGTCATGCCCCCTGCCCATAGATCGATCTCAGTTTTCTTTCTCACTTATGATATTAAGTTGGTAAGCATTTGATGTCATTATTTTATATCCTGCATTATATTCACTTTGAAACCTTTTTATCTCGTTCAGCGAAACGTGAATTATGACTTATGAAGAAGGGAGGAAACTGTTCTCCACGGTGGAGAAAGTTGCTCAACTGTGGAGCCTCTCTAATGTTGCCCAGAGTTGTCTGTCGTGCACCAGTGACCCCACTACTTGGAAATTATTCCTCAACTGTTGCTTATTCTTATGTGCATTTTTTTCGTTGGTCGACTCATCTTGTTTTGTTATTTCTGCATGCATCTTGATAGCCTCCTCTTATCAAGGGTCTGTTTTTCTCTTTCGTAATTTTGATTCATCTTCATTCATTTCCTATTTATTTGCTTCTCTGTCTTTTCTGCTTTCCTCACTTATGCTTTCTATTTTTTAAAGTTACTTGTCCTTTAAGTTTGCCCCTCTCGGTGTGCATTTGGCGCTGAATAATAATAATGATAATAATAATATGTAATGATAACAATGTCCAAATTAAGGAGCAGAAAAATAACCTTTCCTTAAAGAAGGACAAACGAGATTTGGAAATCTGCCTTTCATCGGAAATCTTGATCTGAATCCTTTAACTGAGGCACCTCTTCCATTCATTCTTATCTCTATTATCTGTTGGTATCAAATCCCATTTCTGACAAATTGTTATCACGTTATCTGTGAATCAAAGGCACCAACTTGAATTTATGTTCTCATTCTCCGTCAACGCACATCGTCATGATTTCCGTGCTGATGTTAATTTCATTTATATCGAAGGCCTAGGTTATAACACTCTATTAACAAAGTATCAGCGGATTATGTACCATGAAAAATATGATCTTAAGTTTACTTTTCTCCCTCTCTTCATTCAGTTTCCGGTTTGCGTGTTGTTATCTGTTAGTATCAAATCCTTTTTTACACTCGGTTAACCAATTATCACCGACTTATTAACCACAGAAACATTATTTCAATCTGTTTTCCCCCTCTCTTCATTCCATATACCATCTATATGCGTTGACATTACTTGATTTAAAACCCGATATTAAGCTATTATCATCACATTATTTACCATATAACGAGCATCAACGTATCTCAGGGTAATTTGCGATGAAATATTCGACGTCAACACGCTAAGGGAGCTGCGGGGCGGGGTTGGGGGAGAGTGGGATCCCCCACGTGATTAGGCGAATTCCTGAAGCGTAATACGTGAGCCATCACGTGAAGTTAATCAGCTCTGTTCACGTGATATCGGATGTGGTTCCAGGGGGAATAAAAATGCAACAGTCACTGCCACATTCATCTTCCTAACTCCTGAATGAAAAAAAACAAATGGATTTTTTTTTCTTTCAGGGTAGTTAGTTTAGATTTGATTGATGATGAGATAGTAGAGTATTCTACCTGATAAGACAGTAGGGTATGTCAGTGGATTGCGATACCTATGCCTTGCGTCCCAAGGTGGAAGACTGCCTAATTTCTTGTTCTCTCTGTGACTTCATTCTTCGATTTAGTCGGTAGTGCTACATTTGTCCCCTTCTCCATTTCTCATTGTGTCCTTTAGGGATCTAATTTCTCCCAAACTTCATTGTTTGAGAGACAGATACGTCATTACCTAAAGGGCTAAGTTCATAATCAGTGGCCTAGCTTGTCGACAACCACCCTATGAAAAGTAATTCTTCCCTTTCGGTGGAGAACAGTTGAAGGAAACACAAGCACGATGTGGTACCTTATAAAAGTCCTAAAGACAGTAAAACTAAAGGGGTTTAAAAAGGTTACAAAATAGAAAAACGGTAAATAATAAGGTAAGTTAGTTTCATTTTGAATAATGGATTAATTAGACACAAAAAAGAACGCTAGAAAAACTGTTTAAAGTTTATTAGTTCTGCGCCAACTCGAATAGAATAATGTGCCCGTAGCTGTGTTTGCGAAATGGTCTCTTAGGAACGAGGAAGGACGTGCTTGTCGACCCGACGAGAAGTACGGTGTCTGTTTGTGTCCCATAATAACGTGTATTTCACGACCCTCACTATATGTCTTCTCCGACTCGTGGTGTCTTCCACGAACCTACGTATGTACGTCCTCCATGACGCATAGTGTATTCCACGGCCCATAATGCACCATGAGTACGTCTTCCATGAATCGGTACGCTTTGCTCTAATCATCCCATACTGAAGATGAGAGGTCAAAATCATTCATAAATCCGCGAAATTGACTCGCTCAGAGAAAGCATGGAATTAAGTGAGGAGTGTGCGAATTTCGTCAAATAGTCTACTGGATGGAGGGGTATTCTTCTTCTTCTTCGAGAGAGAGAGCGAGGTGGGGGAGGGGGGAGTATCTATTGTTGGCTTGAAAATAGGGCTTAAAGAATTTATTTTTGACGGGTTACTGCGTATTGCTACTTAGTATATTCAGCAAATACTTTGCGATAAGGTCCAAGAAGCATACCTTCTCTACCCAGACTGCTTTGCACCACGGATGACCAATTACTAGATACAGAATTAGCTGCTTAAACCACCAGAAACAATTGATTCTTTATTTAGCTGGCTTATAACCATATATTTTGTAAGAAGCGGGCCTACCTTTTCATTTCCATTTCTTTTTCGTGTTTTCTTCATGTATGGTCTGGTTAAGATCGTTAGGTTGCTCATCCCATCGGCCTATTATAAACTAATGTCTGTATTATACAGCCTAGATGTGAATGTGTCTTTAGCCTGCCGTCTGCGTAAGAGCACACTATTTTTAACTAAAATAAAATGATGCAGATCAGTAAACAGAAAGCCCTTATAATTTCAGAATGACATTCAAAGCAAGATTGACAATTCATTGATTTCATTTGTCGGATATGTTTGAGACATGTCAGCTATTGTTTTTATTAGTATAATATAAGCACTTTAGTAGATCATTTTTAACGAATCACACTAAATAACCTTCCTAAGATCTTTGTAAACTGATCGTGTAATGAGACAGTGAACAATTTACAGTTTTCTGTCCAGTCTTGTTAAAAAATATATCCGTTTCATTTTCATTTCACAAAACAATTAATGTCTATAGTTTCCATCGATGAGTCTTGGCCTTGTGACGCACGCAAGTTTTAATATCACTAAGAAATCAATAATTCTGTAGCAGCAGCGCTATCGGCTGCAGCCTTTGATGAGCAACGTAATTCTTACAGTAAAACACTTCCTGCTCCTCTTCTCCCGACTACACAGCATGACCGCCATCTACTGGGTTCTTGCAGTGACCTTTGTGAAGGTCGTGGCCTCAGAATCGCCCCTAGATAGTCTCTTGGGGTCGGAAATGGGAAGCGGCAAGTGGGGCAAAGGTCTAGGGAACGACAGCAACGACAGACTTTCCCTGACGTCAGCCGGAGAGAACGCCACCGCTGTGGGTCACTCCAGAAGAGCTCGGCAGCTCATCGACTTCCCGGATGACGCCGTGTTTGAAGTTTACTTCAAGTTGATCACGCCTTACTGGACCTATGGAAACGTCAGTGAGTATGAGCTGATTTCACTGGCAAAGAAACCCATCTCAACTATGTTCTTACGTGATTATGTTCTATTTGTTCGTGTATCTTTTGTTTGATTTATGCTAGTGTTTTTTTTTTTTTTTTTTTTTTTGGTAGGATTAGGTCTACGGAAAATTTGCGTCTAGATTTTTACTAAAAGTTTACTCAAATTTGGCAGTTGATCCTGACAACAAGTTGTTACATTTTAGGAATTTTGACGTTTTTTTTAGGATTGCTCTGCTATCTATTTAGGCTCAACACCATTAAGCACTATTTTTTTTAACTAAATTTAATCATTACTTCTACAAAGAAAGTCTGTTTGGAAGTTGTCTTCCATTTAACTTATAAGATTTCGTTCATGTCCCTATAACCAATCGTTTCTAGTGGACAGAAATACGTATATGCTTAAAGGAGTTTGTCGTTAGTGAAGTTATGAGTTCTCATAATATTTTTTTTCTTAACTTGTTAAAGAATGATTAATATGGCGGTCAGTTACAGCTAACGTCTTTCAACAACAGACGCCAGCTGTTAACGGTGGCGTTCTCTTTACTTATGAGTTTGGAGAGAGAGAGAGAGAGAGAGAGAGAGAGAGAGAGAGAGAGAGAGAGAGAGAGAGATGTTATTGGAAGATGAATAAATGTCAGTTGGAAATATGAAAACCGTAAATCCATTCTTTGTGACATTTAAAAACTGAATTGTTCTTAATTTTATCCCGTAATATATCAATACGTTATGGGTTCACATATATTCCTTCTTTCACTTCTTTGTATACATAGTTTCCCAGTCTTAAAATATTAGCCTTTGCTGTCTTGAGTTATTCTACCGAGACATGTCATAACGAAGATATATGAAAATATGAAGATGGGACTATAGTTTGTCTGTTTTCACTTACACATATTTTCGCGTATATATTTAATTGTAGTGAAACGGTAAATTTTCATTGCAAACGAATCAATATAGTCTCGGAGCTTTTGTTATTCTTTGATCACAAATCGCTACGATTTTATTGCAAAATAGTAATTTCATTCACCGTCACGGAAAATGAAAAAGCTGTAGCAAATTAACGTTTGTCTGTGAGTTCTTTGTTCTGATGAAATCACGCCGAACAAATTTGTAATTTTCTGACGCATTCGAAGACTCATTTTTAGCTCTGTCTCTGTCTCTCTCATCATTTCCTATTGTGTGACAGAGACAAGAGGCGACTACAGACTCGAAGTGACCTTCCAACTGCCCAATGAGCTCCGCAAGAAGAGGTCCTTGGCGAAAGAGAGGTCAAACATGTACGGGATCTTGTCGGATTTCATGACGAAGTGAGTAGGCGACGTAGTTTACTAGTAGCCTTGAACAGATGCCATCATCATTATGGTGCAATAATGCCTTGCCATTAGTGTCATAATTTTTTTTTTGTATGATATGACGTCTTGAAATATCTCAATTATTTCTATCCACAATCCATCACGAAAGGGAGAGCTGCAATATGAAAACGGGTAGCTTGTTTCACATGAAAGCGATAAAATGGACTATAAGACAGTTATTTCTAGGATTCACATCTAAATTTTGCATTCTACACGGATTTGTTTCTATATTTACATGGTTATGTATATATAGCAATAATTATTATAGGCTAAAGAGATGCTGCCAATTTGAAAATCCAGTTTTTCTTCTTCTTCTTTTTATGTCTTGTCCTCTGCATTGGTTCTGTCGCCGTCTCTCTCCTCCAGTCAGTACTTTATTCCCTCCATATATTTCTCTCTTTGTCTAATTCTGGGTCCCCTCCTCTCGATGTTCCCGACAGACATAGGTAAAAACCCGCTTCTCAGCACATTCAGAAAAAAAGAAAGAAAGAGAGAAAAAAAAACTGGTATTCCTCTTCCTAATGTTTTTTCTTATTTCCATCTCAGTGGGACGGCTGACCTAATGCTCTTATTAGCCTAGGCAGGAGCAAACCCTTAAATGGATGGTAGAAAAAAACATTTGGGCATATGAAGGTCTAGACCTTGGGGCATATTCTTGAAGGGAGAGTCAGAACAACGTCTGAAATGGTGGCTGGTGTATAACAAGAGTTAAAGAAAACGGAAACTTGTACAAATGCAGAAGATTATTTCATGGCTGTCTACTGAAGTGGTAACTTACATCACTAGAAATAATGAGTAGGTATGTTCTTTAGGCAGGAGTGTCTGTAATGTCATTACTCATCCAACAGAGCCGGACTGGATGGCGATACGTGCGTCTTAAGAGCCGTCTGCGAAATAGGAGAGTCACCCCTAGATGAATATGGCCTCTTTGGTGAATTCATCAACCTCATCTTCGCGTAAGTTTTGCATGGAGTTTCTGAAGGCCTCTCGGTATGATTGGTAATGCATGATATTGTATAAAAGTCTTCGTGACTGCCTTCCATAATTAAGGAGGCGTCGCAAGACCATATTTCATGTAGGTTTCAAGCATTTAGAAAAGAAAAGTTGCTTCATATAGACATTTCTCTTACATATATATAATGGTATATACTAGATTGATTTAGCATATCATTAGGGGTACGTTGTGTTAGCATGAATGTGCACGGCTTCATCCAACAAAACTGATTAATTTGTTTACAGTTCAAAGGTAAGAAGCGTAAAGGCACAATAGAGAATGTTCATTTGTCAGTAACTTCCCTCGAAACAAAAGAAGGCAGCCGTAACTAACACGTCACTGACTCACTTCTCTTCCATCCAGCCCAGGCTTCCGATCAGACAGCAACCAGCACAAGGACGAGATCCAGGCGGAGGAATACGGGAGAAGCTTCGGAAACTGTTGGTCGGCGTTCCCGGACTGCCCGGTTTCTCTCAGGCAGATGCTCTATGATTTCTTCATAACGAATTCCGAGGGGGACTTGTTCGGTGAGAACTGAGATGGGGAAAGGATAGGAATGGCGGTTTCGTTTCAAAGTTATTTTGCAAAGAGGGGAATTAATGAGGTGGTCAGTAAGAGGACGTGGTCTGTGAAAACTGAAAGTGGAAACTGGGGTTAAACGATGATTTCTGATTGAAATGCTTTCACTTTTTATTCCTTTTGCCATAAGGGATTACTGACCGTGTAAATAGTCTGATCAATAATCTAACCGACTCTCATACTTACGTACATACTATGATTTTCCCATTCAAGTTTGACAGACTCCAGCTTTTTACACTACAGACACGTACCTATATTTTACGTACAGTATCGCATTACTTATAAAGTAAATAAGCGTTAAAACAAGTATCTGAAAAGTTTATTCATTTTAAGATGGATAACGCTAAGCAATTGAAAACTTTAAAACCACATTACATATATTGAACATTTAAAAAGTATCGGAAAGGTTGACTGATAATACAGAAATAGAAAAACATTAAGCTAGAATGCACAGATTTGGCTTTAAAATAAAAATCACGAAAATTAATTCCGTATAAAGTAAAACTGAAATCAAAATGAATTTGTGATATGATAATTACGCGTTTATATACCTGCATCAGTCTCAGAAAAGGAGAAAAGGTTTCTCTACTGAAAATAGTATGTAGCACTAAGTGACAAAAAAATCATAACATTTAGAATTTCGTATTCACATATTATATCTGATTTTGATTTCAATCTGCTTTTCACATTTTAGTTAAAACGCATTGAACGAACGTATTTCACACCATAAATCCTCAGTCACTTAAGTCCATGTATTGATTTATTTTCATAACGCTAAATGGCCGCCTCTGCCCTAGGCTGGATTTCACCTGACTATTATAAAAATAGTCTCGTGCTCCAAAACCAAAGAGACTTTACTAGACTCATTTTGGAAATTAACTATACGTATATTCTCTCCTCATACTTTTGAAAGTGATATTAGATTTAATGACCCATATCTAAAAAAATGTCCATTCATCATATCATAGTTCTTTTCATCAGTGTAGTTTGATTCAGAGGGCAGTCATAGTTGTCATTATCACTTTAGATTTCCTTGAGGCTTGAAGTTACTTTGTGACGT
>NC_061101.1:23512136-23552616 GCF_015104395.2 Macrobrachium nipponense | reverse complement strand
TACAAACAAACAAACACAGTCATTGCCTTAAGGTTAGGAGGTGCCTCTTGTCTAAGTCCCAGTAATTCAGTCACTTTAGGAGGTACATTTATCAGTGGAATGGATTACAGCAATTGGAAAGGGATATAAAGGTTTTTGTTAAATTAGTAAAGTGAATGCCCTTGCAGTTCTTACACAATGGCAGCCATTGTTGAAACTGATGTGTTTGTAGCTGAAAATGGCGAATAGTCAAAAAACATCCAGGTGCTTCAGCATAGAATTTTATGATATTTTGATGTAAAGTTGTAGGTGATTATTGCATAATAATAGGGAAGAAAAGCTTACATAGTCATGTGTGATTAACACATGCACTCGCAAGCATCAGTCACCTCCCAATGTCCAAGAACTCAGAATGGAAAGCAGTAAATACAGTAAATGCCTTATTATTCAAAGGCCCCATATATTCTATGGATACAATGCCAAAATAACTTTTATTTAAATATTTCTGATATAGTGTTGATGTGGAATTCAAGTACTTTATCGGAGAATTACCAAGAATAATGATGATCTTTTTCTCTGAGGTGCCTGATAAAGAACTTAGCCCAATGACAATGCAGTGGATACTTTGCATTGAACCCAATTGCTAGAGCTCTTTGGTAGTTTGCCCACAAACTACAGGCAGTCCCCGGGTTACGACGGGGGTTCCGTTCTTGAGGCGCGTCGTAAGCCGAAAAAAAATCGTCGTAAGCCGGAACGACACTTGGAAATATGCCTTAAACTAAGAAAAAGTTAGAGACCTTACCTGTGTGACATGCAAGTAGATTGCATGATGTGTAGTGTGGTTATTCCAATGGCAAAGGATGGTTCTTGAAGGTATAATTCTTTATTAAACTCTTGTGACACTAAAAAGCACAATGTACACTACACTTAATCCTTAGGGTATACACTAAACACTGTCACTGTATACGTATACACATGCATTGCACACTTTGTTAGATCCTTGATACACTAAAATCCCAGTCTGGTAGCTCTGGAAGGTAAAAGTATAACACAATTAGTACAAAATACTACACAAAGTCCTGAATACAATATGTAAATTATGAGTATCAAGAGTAAAGAGTTAATGTATGTTTATTAATTCCTTACTTTGAGTTATATCAAGAGTAAAAAAGTTAATGTATGTGAATTAATTCCTTACCTTTAGTTTAAAGTTGTCTTTCAATATAACCCTGGATGGACAAAGTCTTATGTGGCCCCATAGCCTACATCATTCAGGGGGTTCTGGAATGTACAAAAAATAATTAGTATGTCAGTAAGTACTCTATGCATAGTAAGTTACATACAGTAATATGCACCATACAGTGGTTTAATATCACATATATAACATGTATAAAACTTAGTTAATGTATGTTAATTAATTCCTTACCTTTAGTTTAAAGTTCTCGGTCAATGTAACCCTGGATGGACAAAGTCTTATGTGGCCCCATAGCCTACATCATTCAGGGGGTTCTGGAATGTACAAAAGATAATTTTGTCAGTAAGTACTCTATGCATAGTAAGTTACATACAGTAATATGCACCATACAGTGGTTTAATATCACATATATAACATGTATAAAACTTAGTTAATGTATGTTAATTAATTCCTTACCTTTAGTTTAAAGTTCTCAGTCAATGTAACCCTGGATGGACAAAGTCTTATGTGGCCCCATAGCCTACATCATTCAGGGGGTTCTGGAATGTACAAAAGATAATTTTGTCAGTAAGTACTCTATGCATAGTAAGTTACATACAGTAATATGCACCATACAGTGGTTTAATATCACATATATAACATGTATAAAACTTAGTTAATGTATGTTAATTAATTCCTTACCTTTAGTTTAAAGTTCTCAGTCAATGTAACCCTGGATGGACAAAGTCTTATGTGGCCCCATAGCCTACATCATTCAGGGGGTTCTGGAATGTACAAAAGATAATTTTGTCAGTAAGTACTCTATGCATAGTAAGTTACATACAGTAATATGCACCATACAGTGGTTTAATATTGTAAATGATTGGTCTACACCCCCTGTTCAGCAGGGAGTGTACAGTATGTATGTAATTCCATGAGGGACCTTGATCATTATCCCATGTGAGAGATCTTGGTTCACTTAATGTATGTTTACTATATGTACTATGTATAATTCCTTACCTTTAGTACAGTAGTACATAGTTTACAGTTGTCGTTCTATGTTATGTAGTAACCCTGGACAAAGTTTTATGTGGCCCCCATAGCCTGCATCATGGAGGGGGTCCTGGGTTTCTGGAATGTACCAAAAAAGTATCAAAGTTAAGTCAGGGGGTGTTTATGTATGTTTAGTAAGTTACATACAGTAACCATACGTACAGTGGTTTATAACATGTACATATGTACATAATCAAACTTGGTTGGAAATTCCTGTAAAAAAAAGTTATGTACGTATGTAATATGTACTACTGTATGTAAAAACCTTACTGTTCATACTTGTTACACTACATGTTACATGTGATACGTTATACTTTCCTGAAGGGTTTTTTCCATCCAAAAAACCAAAATGGTGCTTCATTCTTGTAGTAGTTATCCCTTGATGACACTTGTAGTAACAACCTGGAGTTGTGTGAAAAAATGTTGGTTCTGAAGGAAAAAGTAACAAAATTAGTGTACAAAATATACACTACAGAAAGTTGTGAATGCATATGTTAATTACTGTAGATATATCAAGAGTACTAAAAGATTTAATGTATGTTAATTAATTCCTTACCTTTAGTTTAAAGTAGACTTTCAATGTAACCCTGGATGGACAAAGTCTAGTGGCCCCATAGCCTACATCATTCAGGGGGTTCTGGAATGTACAAAAAATAATTAGTATGTCAGTAAGTACTCTATGCATAGTAAGTTACATACAGTAATATGCACCATACAGTGGTTTAATATCATATAACATGTAGTATAAAACTTAATTTAGAAATTCCTTACATAACTTACCAACTTTTAGTGAGTCTCAAAGCTGTTACCTAGGTTGTGGGAGATGGAGGTGGAGGTGTAGAGCATTCATGATAAGGATGCATTCCAAACCTAACTTCATGTGCTTATCACAGATAACAGGCTAGGATGATGGGCAGTCTGGAATGAAGAATTAATATTAAAGGACAGTATGTAACCACTTAGGTGTACAAAATTTATTGTACGTATGCAAACATTAAACACAACTGAGAATTCCTTACCTCCAGCAAAATGAAGACATGTAGGCTATGTAGAGGTCTGGTTTATGTAAGTACATATGATTATAGTAGATGTAGGTTACATAACATGGTTATTACATATGTAATATTAAAAATTAAAACATTAATAAAAAAACTGTCCTTACCAAAATTCTAGTGGTGGCTTGCTTACTGGGTGGTTCATATGGTACATGAGAGTGGGTGGCTGGGCTATGGAGTGGGATGGGCAGGTGCTTGGGAGTCTGGAATGATACAAAAAACTATATAAAATGATAGTTACTACTAACTGTAAACTACTGCACATGTTTTATTACTGTGGTTTGACATAATGGTAGTGGTGTACTACGTTAATGGTTTCAATATACAAAAAATGAAGAATTTCCTTTTACCTGAAGGAATGGTAGAGGGTGATTACTACTCGTATCCAACTGATTTGGGCTCTGGGGAGTGATACTTGTATCAACTGATGAGGGAACATCTACCATCTGGAAAGAATGATAGGGTACATAAAAATATATTAATAAGGTGGATGTATGTAATTGTAGCATATGTACACTTTTAATAAAATTTCTATTAGCAATTTATAAAACATTTTATACAAAATTTGTTAAGGATTCCTTACCTGATGTATAGGGCGAGGCATCAAACCATGGAAAGGCTCAGGGTCATCTGGGTCACTGTCACTACAAAAGGGGTCTGAAATGGAAAAAAAAATAATAATAAGGTTATGCAACATCAAACACATTGTACCACTATGTAAGTTATGGTACGAATGTATGTAGGGTGTAAACAATTTCCAACATGAAAATGAGAAAAATGAAATTGCTTACCTGGTTGTACACGCGTCAGGTGGGCGGGCTGATACAGAGGGTCCAGGTAACACAGGGGATCTGGAACTGTCACAGTAGTACAGGGAGATCTGGAACTGTCACAGGTAGTACAGGGAGATCTGGAACTGTCACAGGTAGTACAGGGGGATCTGGAACTGTCACCACTTCTGCAATAAAATTACAAATGATGAAAATTAATGAAGTTACAATTTATACTCTTACATTTAGTAGTTGTTACATTAAAAAATTACACATTTTAATATGTACACTATGTAAACACATAAATTAGTAAAACAGTTCAGAATTCCTTACCAGGACTAGGAGTGGGAGGTGGTGGTACTGGAGACTTGTGAAAGAAAGTGTCAAGCCTGGACTGCACACTTCTCTTCGTCTGCTTCTCCTTCAGGGTCTCCTTGTAGAAAGTCACCAATCCATGATTCCTCTCTTGATTTTGTCAAACCTAGAAACGTTAGGGTCTTCTGCCTCAAAAGAAGCCAAGGCTCTCTCCAGATGAGTAAAACCCTCTGACAAGCCTTTCACAGTTAATGACCTGGGTTTTGGCTCTGGTGCCGCCTCCTCTTCCTCAATCATTTGTTGTTCAAGTTCTAGTAAGTCTCTGCAGACAATTCCTCTCCATGGGAAGCCAGCAGCTCTGTTACATCATCAGGTTCAAGATCTAGTTGCAGCCTCTTGCTTAGCCCTACGATCTTCCTCGTCACAGTCTCGACGTCTTCTGCCTGGTCAAAGCCTTCAAAACTGTGCACAAACTGTGGACACAGTTTCCTCCAGGCCCCATTTAAAGTGGTCGTCTTCACCTCGTCCCAAGCACTTGCAATGTTCTTCACTGCATCTGCAATGTTGTAGCCCTTCCAGAATTGCTTCAGTGTCAACTCCTTGTTAGCTTCTATGGCCCTCAAAGCAACACGTATGGTCCTTCTAGGTAGGTAAGCCTTGAAATTTGCTATTACTCCCTGGTCCATTGGCTGTATCAGCGATGTGGTATTGGGTGGGAGGTACACCACCTTCACATTAGGATGCATGTCGCTCAAATTTGAAGGGTGACCAGGGGCATTGTCCAGGACTAAGAGGGCCTTAAAAGGCAGACCCTTCGAAGTCAAATACCGCTCCACTGCTGGCACGAAATGGTCATTGAACCAATCTTCGAAGACCATTAAGGTAACCACGCCTTCTTGTTAGATTTCCAAATCACAGGGAGTTGACTCTTGAAAATGCCCTTGAAAGCCCTGGGATTCTCGGCCAAATACACCAGCAAGGGCTTCAGTTTCAAATCACCACTTGCATTGGCCCCAAACAGCAAAGTCAGTCGCTCCTTTCCAGCTTTATGGCCAGGTGCTGACTTCTCCTCCTTGGAAAGGTACGTTCGATTTGGCATTCTTTTCCAAAATAATCCAGTCTCATCCACATTAAAGACTTGGTACAAGACCGTGTAACCACCATCCTTAATTATCTCAGCCAAACCAGCTGGAAAACTTTCTGCTGCTCGCTATCAGCACTAGCAGCTTCACCTTGCAGCTTCACATTATGCAAATTTGCACGAGCCTTAAAACGGTTAAAAAACCAACCTCTACTCGCGGAAAATTCACCACCAGCAACTGCCTTCGCCAAACTTTTTCACTACTGCCTCATGCAGCGCTCTAGCCTTCTCCTGGATCACACTTAAGCTCACCGGAACACGTCGCTGGTTCTGGTCCTCCAGCCAGATCATGAGCAATTTCTCCATTTCAACAATGCTCTGGCTACGTTGCTTCTCGTTTATCACCGTTGACTTCATCGGTGCAGCATCCTTAACGTGCTTCAGAATACGTTCCTTATCCTTCACAATGGTTACCACCGTGGTCCTGCTCAAGCCTAAAGAACGGCCTATTTCGGTGTTAGTTTCTCCCTTCTCCGAACGCTTTATCACGTCATATTTTAACCTCCATCGTGATGACCTTCCTCTTCTTGGATGAACTATCATCGGAGGAAGTACTTTGGCGTTTAGGAGCCATTGTAAATTAGCGAAAATGGCAAGGAATTTCAGCAACGTCTCAGAACACAACCTAGTGGATGCAGGCAGGCACGCGATTGAAGTGGCGTCCTTTCGTATTGTTACGCTTGGCGTCCTCGACCGTCCGAGGTCGTTGTTCGGTCAATTTACCATACAGTTAATAGCGTTAATTAATTTATGCACCTCCGCTCAAAAACTAGTTCTGCATATGAGGTATCGTTAAAAAGCATAACAAAACGTCGTAACCTTGGCATTTGTGTTGTAATCTAACCAGAAACTTAGTTTTTTTAATTATGTACTGGAAACAAGCAATGATTTTCATTATTATTTGCGCTTTTGGACTGTGTAAACTGCGCATCCCAAGCTAGTGTATTCCATTCGCCCGCAAACTAGTTCCGCATGCGGTGGCGTCAGTAAAAAAATTCAAAAAATAACGAAAAAAAAAAAACGTGTCAAAAAATCATCATAACCTCAAAATTTTTGTTGTAATGTAACCAAAAACATATTTTTATTATGTACTGTGCTAAACTATAAAGGATTTTTATCATAGCATGCGTTTTTTAAAAGCGTCGTTAACTCGGAGCGTCGGAAGCGTCAGCGTCGTAACCTCGGAACAAGCGTCGTAACCCAGGACGGAATTTCCATTGAATATTTAAGAAAAAGCGTCGTAACCTCGGAACGTCGTAAGCCGGAACCGTCGTAAGCCGGGGACCGCCTGTACTAGTATGCACATGCAATTGTTTAATTTTCAGTTGTACATGTCTGCCAAAGCGATGCTGCTGCAGGTTATTTTATTCACCATGTTACTATCATGTTCTGGCCTACTGTTGAGTAAACAATACACAAACTTGACATGTGAACATGCAGCTAGTCTGTAATTGTAATAGCCGCTGTGTTGAAGATATTTTTAGTCATTGTACAGTTTGGTTAAAGGTTACACATAAACCTATAATTTAATACGTACAAATGTAAATTCCTGTTTTCCTGTATGGATTTGACATTTCTTTGCCACCAGAAATATTTATTTAACCCAAGGAATTTTAGTTGTTTAGGTGGCCTCGAGAACCAGTAATATATTATGCTGGTGCTACTAGGTACGGGCATTGGATAGAGGAGTCAGTTGAAGGAGTTACATGTATGTTATGTCAAGTATTGTGAGATTATTTGATTACTGCAGACCTGGATTTCTTAAGGGATGATGGTTAAGAGGTTCTAGATGTGAGATTTAAATTGTTTGATTGGGCTATACGTATACATTACAACTAGTATAGCTGTTGATGCAGGGTTTACTGAAATTTAATTATTGTCATTGTCATGGACTTTATGTCCATGTTCCTCCAGCCTTGCTATTCTGCTCTGTTTGGTTTTTCAGTGCTAGGGACATATACTACTTGAACAAGATGCTCATGTTGTTTGGGTCTTGTACAGTGGTCTTTCTTTTTTATTATGTATGTTGGAATCACTTGATAGTGATTAATGCTTTGTTGAGATTGTATAAAATTGTGTGTTTACATAAATAACCTGAGCGATTTTTAAACATTTTATATGAATTAGTATACAGTGTTTGTATTTGTTTATCAGTTTATAGAATTTGAAAACAGTATTGTTCCCTCCAACTTGTTTTGATTGTAATTTTTTCCATTTGGGTAATTCCAGATTACAGCATTTCTCCAAGCCTTTCCCGGCAGTTAGGTGAGAATAACTTTGATTTTGTTTACAGTTAGTGTTGATATTTTCCCAGTTTAGAAGTTTAGAATAAGGATGACAGACCTCAAACCCTAATTCTTTCTGTAGTGTATATACTGTACTGTGCTGTACTGTAAGTAGGTATGAGAATTGAAAACTTGATATGTATTCAGTGCTGTTGTATATTTTTTTAGGTCAAGGGTTGTATTAATGAATGTGCCAAGTAGCTTATTGATAGCACTAGATTTAATTAGTCATATTAGTCCTGCTTTTAATATTGGCACCATGTACTATCTCCCTTTTGTGATGTGAAGATATGTGCCTCATGTAGAATTCCCTCTTTAAAGACAAATTCAGTATCGACATTACTCTTGATGACAAGAAAGTGTCTTAGCTGTAGCTGAATGAATTAAGCACCTTGTAAGCCTGCAGTCTTGATAGCAGATAGTGCCAACCCTGTATCCTTTTAGCCTCAATGGTCAGTTTAGTAATTTCCAGGAAGGAAGATATAATGCCCTAATATTCATCCCACACAGCAACATTTTTGTTTGATACCCTTTACCCCATTATAGGCATTAATATCTTGTCCTATCTACAAGTTATTGTTCATATTGGTATACTTTTTAATTTCTTTACCTTATTGTTTGCATATTTACTCCCAGTTGATCATTGTTATTTCATGGTTACTTGAATATTTCTTTCATCTTATAGTATGGATGAATAGCAGTCCTTCTGCCCTGCTTTATACAGGTTATATGAATTTGTCTTGTATAATAAATTTTTGTATATGTGACTTACCCAGCACATAATTATATAGCTAAGAGTTTCTATTTAACGGCAATCTAAATTCAAATTTTTGGGGGGTACCACTTCAATGGCTCAGTAGGTAGGATGCAGGGCCGTCCCCTAGCTGCAATACTAGGAATGATTTGGCGAATCACGTCATTCTGTTTTCTGCCGCGCTCAACGACACATCGAGTGCTTACAACAGCTTATTCCTATTTCCGGTTATATCACCGGATTTCGATAGTGTTACAATCACTGGAACGCATTCATAGCCTTGGAACAGGATGAGTCATGTCTTGTTTATTTTGTTCAGATTTTAACATTAGCTGGATACTTGCAGTCTCCGGAATAATAATATAATAATGGCCTTATAAATATAGTTCTTGAAGGGATCACTTTTCGAGTAAATCAAATACTTTTGCATATATCTTTTTAGTGTCCGGAGGGCTTAATGTGAAGTCATTTGGTTAGAATTGTTTTCTTTAGTAACTAATCTTGATGTTACGTCATTCCTTTAGGCCAAACTTTCGTATATAGTTTGTTTCTCAGCCATGAGCTATTAGCAAGACACCGCTCTAGTAACAGTTTAAAGTAATTCTGGACCATTGCAGGAGTGTTGCATCATTCCATTAGGTGATATTTTGATTTCGGATTATGTTACGATCATAGACTAGTCACAAATCGTCAGTGAATATAATTACCTTAAAGGTAATTTGTGAATGTTAATACCTTCTTTTAGGCCAAATGATGGCCATTAGGCCAACACATTTGTTTTGTTTACTGTGCCTGGAATACTTATCGCTTTCCTTTTCAGAGACAAAGGTGGAGGTAGAAATATAGTAAGGAGAGTGTGTGTTATTGTTGGGCTGCGGTAGGTCATAGGTAGATTGTTCCTGTCAATCGAGTACTATTAACCCTGAAGAATTGATCCTGGGAGTAGTAATAAGAGGTTTAGGGTGGTGGACGGATTGATCCTGTAGATAAACAAAATTAAGCGCCATCAACTTGGAAAGAATCGGGCAGGAAAGAGGTGCCAATACTTCTATCGCCAATAAATTCACTAATGGCAACTTTTGCACTGGCTAAAATCAAAACTCAGCGGCTCAAGGCTTCAGTTCTCCTTGTAACTTCTAGGGGGAAAGTATTATGTCTGTCTCTCATGAAGTCTTTTTGTAAATTTGCTCGTAAATACATTAGGGGTTGCTGTTGTTTTTTTGTTCTTGTCTTTTACAATAGTGTGTCGGTTGTAAATGTAATTTTGCAAAGTGCGAAGAAATATTAGAATAAACATACAAAAGTAATATAAAGTTAATGAATCTTCGTTCTTCGGTTGTAAAAATATTTTTTTTTTCAACAATTTGCTAAGAATTTGTTACTTATTTTATTTCTTATCTGTTTTGATATTGTGTGAGCAGTAATTATAAATTTACAAAATAAAATTATTTATTAGAAAATTAGGTAAAATTTACGATTGTCTTGTAAAAGAAGCCCCACAAGGGGTGTAAATAGTAATTTTCAACTTCACATGGAAGATAGGGATAATTAACTAGTATAGTACTAGGTTTTTGCTTCTGCAGTACAGTTCATCACCCGCTACAGGTAGAGAGCTTGGTATGGCCTCAGTCTGGAGTATTTTCCTTGTGTCATACAGTTGTGAAAGTTCATGTTCGGTAACTTAACTGGCATGTCAGACTGGAGCTCAGGACACTCGAGTCGATTAGCAGGGTACGACCCTAGGAGTTGGGCAACAACCCAGTGTGTAATCAGTTATTGAATTTGAATTTTAATTTTTTTTTTTTTTTTATAATTGTTTTATTCTTTTATGTTAAAGTCAGATTTGCTTTGAGAACTAAATGTGAAAAACTACTTGATATAGATTTATCTTATTTCAGAGCGTAAACTATATGTACATATAGTATATATATATCTAGATATATGAAAATCTATTTCATATATTTGTAAATATTTATTTTATTCCCTTATCACTAATTAGAGAGTAAAAGCGGTAATTAACAATATAAGAGTGGATTTTGTTTTCTTACATAATGCAAAAATGTACGTGTACATTTTCCTGATTTTAAGGATAAAAAAAAATGCTAATTACAATATTAGAGGGATTTGTTTTCTTAACATAATGCAAAAATGTTACATGTTCATTTTCCTGATTTTAAGGAAAATAAAAAATGCTATTTACATATGTATACATTTTTAGCATGCCTTCATTTCCTTAGATGCCAGAATTTCATACAAAGTAGTTAATATTCGATTACTGATCGCTTATTTTCTTCAGTAATATGCAACTGAGATCACCAGAGATGCCGGCATATAGCCTCTAGTCTGTCTGAGCATCATTTTGCGTTATTTAAATACAAAGATTGAATATAGGAAATGCTAATGTTATTCATACTATTGTTAGCATTCTTCTTGCCTAGATACCAGAATTTCATATATGGTAGATAGTTGATTACGGATCGATTATTTGCACAAAGTAATAAGCAACTGAGATTTCCAGAGACGTTGGCATTTTGCCCTTTGTTTCAGGCGCCAATAGCTGCTGAGCGCCCAGCGTTTCGGGCACCAGTGACTGCCAAGCGCCCAGTGTTTGGGTTGACAATGGCTGCCAAACGCCCAATGTTTCAGGCACCTATGCATGCCTAATGCCCAGTGTTCACCTCTCGCCTCCCAAAGCTGACGCCAGTTCTCTCCTACTAGCCCTCCTGTCTTAGTCATTTGCTCCAGCGCTTCCTTCCCTTGCCTTTGCCAGTATTCTATTTCGATTATCATGAATTTATCAATGTAAAGTGAAGTGTTGTGCAGTGGAGGAGGTGGCTACTTGTTCCTTGATTCTCCTAGACAAAGGTCAATGTCCCGCTCCCCCACACCGGGGAGAAGACATACCAAAGGTCCAAGGGAGTTCAGGGGGTTGCATACAGGTAGTCGCTCCCTCAGTTGAACCTGTATTGATGGACAGCCGCTGGAAAGGCGTATATCTGGATGTGTGTTAGAGGAGGTGACTTTCTGACCCCTCGGATCTCCGAGACTTAAAGTCAAGTCCTGCTTCTCTGCACCAGGGAGAAGATTGCCCTCAATAGTTGCCCCCTTGGTCGAACTTGTGGCTGTTCCCAGGTATTGGCAGACAGCCACTGAAAAGGCGTCTTTTGATGCGTTTATGGTTTTTGACTGAACACGGCTGGATTAGTTTTAATTTTGAGCATCCTGCCCACCTAGGCGTTCAATCTCGTAAGCACCTCTTGCTTTGATAGTCAGTCCGCTCTCAAGCTTTTGTGCCAGGTGTGTGGACTTGCTCGCCTTCTCATATTTGCTCTGAAGATGGAAGTACCGACTTTTCCCATTAAAGAGGAAGTGGATCAGATCTCTGAGCCTGCTTTGGCATTTTGGATGGACACCAGGTTTGGCGCTTCGATCTCTCTGGTATCTGGTGTTTTTTTTTTTTTTGTCAAACACCAATCTCCTTCCAGGCGCTCTGCACCATCTGAGGAGCTACACTCCCACGCTCCAGCTTGCCCGAAGCTTTCCACGCCCTCCCTGGCACCAGCTGTTGGTAGTTTTGGCGCTAGGTCCGTTGGGTTTGGCCTGATGACAGTCTCCTCTTTTGTCTTCATCAACACTACAGGATCTTTTGATTTGCTCCTATCCCACCCACCACTTAGTTAGGACATCACTTGAGTCGTGCTGTAAGCTCTGAATAGCCCTCTTCGTGAGTTTTTTGATTATGGAGAAGACAGATGCGTGGCAAGACGTGGCAAGTTCTCACCCTCTTTTGGCGCATTCCAACTCCACTCAACTATCGTGTTCCCGCGATCTGACCAGTTGTAGGAAGAAAGGGCTCCATTTGGTCTGTGAGAGCCCATGCTCTCCCTTCTGGAAGGCGTTTTTTGCCGAGGCGAATAAGTTTTCCTAAGTCCATACTTTGCTATCATCATATCATCAACATGCAAGTTTGCTGACCTGCACACGTTATTGCCCCCCCCCCCCCTCTCTCTCTCTCTCTCTCCTCTCATCCTCTCATCTCTCTCTCTCGTCTCTCCTCTCTTCTCTCTCCATGCCCTCTCTCTCTCCTGTATCTCTATTCTCTCTCTCTCCAACCTACTTCCTGGGTTACACCGTAATGGATGAGGAAATAATAGGAACTCGACAGAGTGTACTCCCCAGAGTTTGGATTCGAGTGCCTATGCTCCTAGTTCTATCTTAGGAAGGATATCATCAGACGTATGTTCATTTGTTTGTGGGAACAACCAGTTCAGCATGGACTAGTTGTCTTCAGTGTCCTGTTATTGTCTTAGAAATTGTCCTTCGGGTAGCATCTCGAATACCCTCTTCATTAGGTAATAAAAAGCATATCTGCCTTTCCACAGTCATTTTTCCTTTTCTTTCGAAGCGAAGATGAATTAGGCGAGCGTTCGTCACCAGTAGCTACGAATATACTTGTATATTCTTGCGGCAGGCATCTGTTATCAATTGCACTGTCTGAGTGTAGACTCACTGGTAAGTTAGTCCTTCTAGTGTGTGATCGAGACAAATAGTACCTTATCGTAACCAGAGTTGTTCGTAATAACCTGAAAGTTAAGACGGTCTTAGTTTCCAGTTGGGACTTTGAGATGTCTAGTGGTTTTGTTTGGCAACAACACCACAGGTTTGGTATATCACAAAACGAGGGTTGCTTGCCCTCGTGTTTCTTTTAACGTGCAGTTGGTCGAGTGTATCTGTTATGCACTCTATAGCTCTATAAGACGAACGCATGCCAAGACGAAATGCACTACCGGGCAACTCAGGAGTCAGCCTACGGAATCGGGTGAGTACCTACTCACTGAGATCTTGTTTATCCTAGTTTGTTTATCTTCTATTGAGGGTTAACGCCTAAAACTTCAGAACTCTCTGCCCAACCATCACGACTTATGTCTGGTTGGCTTTAGATTCTCGCTTATAGTTCCTGGTTTGGGGTCCTCAATTACTATTGTGAGAATCATCAGACAAAGTTACGTCTCCTTAGATTCGGCATTGTCTTTCTGTTTACCCACGGTACAACAGAAGTCTTCAGCTTTGTCACAATTGACGCATAGACCACTGCGATGATTCAGAATGATTGTTCAGACAAATACAGCATTTGTTTTTTGTCCTCTATTTTTCTCTTAATTCGTAAAAAAGTGGTCTAAACGTTTGGTCCTTCTATTTTAAAGGGGGTGGGGCTTCATGTTTGAAACACACAGTGTTGTGGAATATCTTTCAGGTCTTGTTGGGAGCAAAACTAAGGATATAAGAAAACAGCCCTCTTCCTCCATAGTTTTAAGTCATTTGTTGCTCTTTAAGCCCATTCTGCTATCGAGTTACTGGAGGCATAAACGATCTGCTCATCATATTTGTTTTCTTTTTTTATGTAAGCTTAAAAAAAAAAAAAAAACAAAAAAAAAAAAAAAATAATTCAATACCTCGAGACCATTATTAGTGACTGGCATGCAATTGCAGAAGGAAGCATAGGATGTTTCTTTCCTATTATCTCTTCACCTTTTCAGTAAGGTGCTGAGTTGGGGTATACAGAGTTACATGGAGAACCCACCACTCTCAGTGTATGGCTCATGACGTTTTTTTCAAGTGTTAGTGTCAGTGTTTTCTTGTTGTTTTATTTTGGTGCTGTACCCAGGTCAAGGGTGGGCACCTATCATACTTTGCTAGCCATAGGAGCATTCCCCTTGCTGCAAAGTTCCCCTTAAGTAGGAGGGCGACCCTTGGCTTTTACTGCCACCACTAAGAGTTAAGTGAGTACCAACCAGAGCAGTATTCATCTGCCATAGCTGTTAATTGATAGGAACGACAATCATTGTTTTTCCCAATGCTAGCAATGTTTTATATTTCAAATTCTTACTGATTTAATGCTTTGGAGTAGATATGCCCCATGATCCCACCTCCATTCAATGTGAATCAGCTATACAATTACTGGTAAGTCGCATTTACAAAATGATATTTTTGTAATAAAATTAGATTTTGTATATACTTACCCAGTAATTATATGATCAGAGCCCACTCGCCTCACCTCTGATGGCCAATATGCATAAAACAGAACGACATGATTAACCAAGTTGTTCTTAGTATTGCCGTTGAGGGACGGCACTGTATACCTACACTGAGCCATCGAAGCGTTACCCGCAAAATTTTGTATTTAGGCTGCTGTTGAGTAGAAACTCTTAGCTATATAATTACTGGGTAAGTATATACAAAATCTAATTTTATTATAAAAAAATATCATTTTCATTGTTTACATTTAATACTTCTTTCCATTTATACATAGATAGTTTATGTGTCTAAAGGGGGGCTAATGTTGCATTCTCCTTGTTCCTACGATGATACAAACCTTTGACTCTTGGGTATACCATAGGCATGAGTTGGTTTGGTTGATGAAACTTTGTAACAAGGAGATGAGTGGGTGGGGTATTGCCCACTCAGCTGACCTGACAGTCAACCCACAAATTTTCTTGAGCTGCAAATGAATAAAATGCTTCTTTTTACTGTTGTGTATGTGGTTGTTCCATTTTGGGTTTCTCTTGCTTTGGCAACATGTACCATAGAACTTGCTCTTTTGCAGAATAGGCACTGAAGTGCATATTTATGGTTTTCTCAGTTCTGGCATGTTTTTCATGGCGATTCTCTCTTCACCCTGACATCTTTTGCATTACCAGTAGGGCACTGACTTGGTTATTGACCTACGTAATAAAAGAAGAAATTGCTGTTTTCACCTTTGTCCTGCACTTAGAAAACACCAAGTACGGCAGTCTTCTACAACTTATGGTCTACTTCATACACCATAAAGATTTTTTGGTTCTGAGTATTAATTTTATTCCTCAGATAAGCGTACGCCTTCATTGTAGAGAGGTCGTCTTGATTATTTTGCCAACCCCATGTCCCTACCTTCTGCCCATTCTTCTCAGACTTTCTGATTGATTACTCATCTGAGCTTGCTGAGTTGATCTACTCATAACGGCAGGCAACCAGAGTACATTTCTTGACAGTGCTGATCCAGGCATTATAATCTTGGATTTTGCAGAGCATGGACCTTCTTTTGATAATATTCTGGACAACGAGTTTGGATTTTTGTACATATTGGCTTTAGCAGACTTAGTAACCAAGAGGACTTGTAATGTGCAATAGCCTAAGCATCCTGTTAAGAGTTTTGTATTGACCTTTGGATAGCAGCCAAGAGGACCAATAGTGTGCAGTTACCTGAACAAACTGTACAGAATTTTGTACTGGCCTACCTAGGCAGGTTTAGCAGCCAATAGGGCCAGTGATCTCATACACTCAGGGGTCTTCAGTGGGGGATTCTTTTGATGTCTTCTTTTTGTGTATATCAATAGATCCTCCACTGAACACAGAAAGAAGTGGGCTTTCTACAGAGACATTGGATTCACTTCCAGACCTGGTGTTAGTCTTACAGTCAGATTCATGGATCCAAAGAAAGTTGTGCTGTGGTTGTAACAGAAAGTATGTACATAATTTGATTAACTCCTATAGCATTCCTTTTTTAGTCTATATCTTTTATGCCAGAAAAATAGTCTGTCTAGTACATTACAGGTGGATTGCCATCAGCTTTACTGTTCACTTTTTTGTTTGTGGACTCAATGTCGTCAACGTGGGTGGCTTAGTCAGCAAAGGAGAATTGATATTGTCTAAAGTCTTAGCTTCCCGGTTGGGATCCCACTTTAGTTTAGGGGAGGGGGTTTGGTTTCCACTATTGTTGATTGGCTAGGCCCTCCTTAGTCCTCTCACTATTCATTTTTTCTCCGGGGTATCCTCTCAGTAAGGTTGTTCATGCTTCATGTCAAGTTCTTCATTTCCCCCTCTACATTTGGGATTCCAGAGACTTTTCTTATGTAATAGATTGTTGTTTCTTTGTTCTATAGATTTTTTTTTTTTTTTTTTTTTTTTTTTTTTTTTTGCTGTGGCAGCTTAAGCTTCCACTTTAAAAGAATCATTTTCAGCCATTTCAACATGACTCCATGTTAGCATTACAACTTCTGACTTATCCTACTGATAAGCATTCTCAAGAGAATAATCAGCTTATTGTATGGGTCACATCTATGCTTACATACCTCCAGTTTACTTGCAGTCCAGCTCTTGTCTCCATATTTTCTTTTGAAACCTCTGGTTTTTTTTTCCCCAGGTCTTTTTCTACCTGTATCTTGCACTTGGAGCCTTAGAAGCTTAGCGCACCTCCCACCCAAGTTGCTAATCTGACTGTAATGATTTGTGATGAAGATTTTTTTTTTTTTAATGAATTTTTTCAAAACAAACACATTAAACGTAATTGCCTTTTCTTGGCCCCATGCCTCTGTTTGCAGTTGTATCAGACTATCCAAGATTTGTTTAGTTAACTACTGGGGACTTGAGAAAATAATATCATCATGTCCTCCTACACTAATCTTTTTCTTTCCCTAGGGGAGTGATGTGCTTGGGATTTTGTGCAATAACAAATAGACTATATTATGAAGGAAATGGGTTTGCATGAAAATTTAATATATCCTTTGAATGATGGCCACATTATTTTGATCAACGATACTTAGTAAAAGCTAGTTAGAGTATGCACAATGTCTATATGATTATAATCCATCAGTATATTTTTAAATGTAGGTAATTAAAGCTTTTTCACATTTATCATAACTAAATAAATAGAATTTTCCCAAGAGGTTCATATTCATTAATAAGATAGGTTAAACTAGAAGATATTGAGGAAGAAAGGTGAATTCTACAGTTTTGAATAGATTATTATAGTATACACTAATTGGAAAGTCAGTGATCCATCCTTTTAACCACCTGGAGACAATATCCTGAGTTCAAAGTGATCCCCAGTGTGCAGGGAAAAGTATACTAATGTTTTTTTCTTTTTTACTGCTGGGCAAAGATTTCTTTTATGTATTTTTTCATTAGAGTTATATTACAGTACATTTTGCTTACATTTTTCTCTCTAGTTAGTCCAGTGTTTATGTGATAGCATTATCACTTGATTTGTTAAGAGAGCAATGTACTACAAAGTGTTAGATTGTTTCTTGCATTCCATATGCTTCATTTAGCCCCTTTTTGTAAAGTATGCATTTGTTTACAGTTGGTCTGGATTTTTGGTTAATATAATTTCTTAGATCAAGGTACGGTGACTCCCAGAAATGTTAGTGCAGTACTATTACCATGTTTTCATCCTGATTGTAGGTTTCTAGCTCATTATCCCTCATTCTTATTTTTGACTCAACAGCAATTTCCCCTGTTGTGTAATGAATTATATTTTGTTTGGCACTCCATCCAGTAATTAATGCACTTTTCCTCTTTGGCACTTCTTGTTGTTCATAAAATTATGGTTATTTTGATTTTAGGGTTATAGAAAGTATTGAATTCTTAGGAAGAAGCAGGGTTAGTATCAGCGAGAGACAGTCTGGAAGAAGTGTGTATAAACTGTCGTAGATGGAAAGTATTTTATAACTTGAGAATGGAAGGAAAGATGGAGGATCAAAAACAATAGGTTATTTTAGGTATTTCAGAATGATCAGATTGTTTTGGATATCAAACAATAGGTTATTTTAGGTATTCAGAATGATCAGATTGTTTCATAATTGGATAATAGAGGAAGTGAATTTTTATACATTTAACTTACCTGTCAGATATATACTTAGCTATTTGACTCCGTCGTCCGACAGAAATTCGAATTTCGCGCTCACGCTAACCTGTAGGTCAGGTGATCTACTTACCTGCCGCTGGGTGGCAGGACTAGGAACCATTCCCATGTTCTATCATATTTTTTCTGTCGGCCATACTGGCAACATCGTTGTGGGTATCTCCGGCTGGATTCGTATTTTGCATCGCAATTGATCTTCGTTTGGACTCTCGGTGACGTATTTGCATTGATTGTACTGGACATACGCGATTGTGGACCGTTTTTTGGAATTTGATTTGGATTGTTTCACATGATGTCTGATTCTGGAAATGTGGAGAAGAATGTGTGAATGTGGGTTGTAAAGTTAGGATGCCGAAGGCATCGCTTGATCCTCATACTATTTGCAAGAAATGCAGGATGTATGAATGTTCTTTTGGTAATACTTTTGTAATGAATGCAAGGATTTGAGTGCGGAAGAATGGAATCTCTAACTTCATACTTGAAGAAGTTAGAAAGAGACAGGGTGAGGAGGTCTTCTTCCAAACCTTTGTCTAGTTCTGTATCTAGCGGGGGTTATCAGTAATATTCTATACCCTCTTCTCCTTTTACTGCCCCATCTAATGTACCTGCTCCTTTATTAGAACCCACAGATTCGGCATCTGAGATTGCGAATCTTAAAGCCACCCTTCGGAAAATGAAACCAAAATGGCGGCCATTGAAGGTAAGCAGTGTGATTATAGTGCTGTGGATAGTGATTTAAGTGTCCCCAGTGCAGTGGAGGGGGCGTTTGATTGTCTCCACAACGCTCCCAGGCCTAGACCTCTTTCAAGCTCCCAAGCCCAGAGGAGAAGGAATGTCGAAAAGCCGTAAGGAGGTGTGGAGGATCCTCAACAGTCAGACGTCCCTTCGGCATTTTCTGTATCGCCACAGAATGCCAGAGAACGCTACAGAAAAAGCGTTCTGCGTGAGTGTTTCTCCTCCTCGGAGAATTCTTCACCTAAAAGAGGTTGGAGATCGGCGGATCTTTCTCGCCCCCTGAAAAGACGTTTGGATGAACCCAGGATTACTTCTAGTCCTGAGCGTTTTCAAGAGGAGGACCATTCAGTAATTAAACAACCGAGGGTAGACAATAATGAAGGGAGGGGACTAAAAAAGGGGAATCCCTTAGCCCCCACTATGCAGGATTTCCAAATCACTTCGTTCTTGGTGGGAGGTTTTCCTGGTTCAAAAGGACCCTCCCAGGGAAAGAAAAAGACGATTTCCTGCCTATTAAGAAGTCTAGGCTATCGAGGGTTCAGACTCGCCATAGAAATTTGTCTTCCTCTGATTTGGAATCGGATTCATCAGCCTTGCATAGGCCGAGCAGGATCCGTTCTCCTGTCAAACGCAAGACGCCAACGAAACGCGTAGAGCCTTCCAGGCGCGAGACGCCAGACAAGAGCGTCGAGTTTTCTAGACGCGAAACGTCAGCCAGGCTTGAAGCGCCAGCCAGGCGCGAAGCGCTTTACAGACGCGAGTCGCCAGTCAGGCGCGTCGAGCATTCCAAGCGCGAGACGTCAACCAGACGCGAGATGCCAGAGTGCATCGAGGCCGCCAAGAAGACGCGAGCTTCGAGATAGGCGCGTGACGCCAACCAGAAGCAGGACGCCTCCCAGGAGCGAGGCGCCAGGACGCTACGAGGCGCGAGACGTCAACAAGAAGCGTGACGCCTCTCAGGAGAGAGTCGCCAGGCAAGCGCGAGGACGCTCCAAAGCGGGTGACGCCAGCCAGAAGCATGACGCCTCCCAGGAGCGAGGCGCCAGGCAAGCGCCAGGACGCTTCGAGGCGCGAGACGTCAACTAGAAGCGTGACGCCTCTCAGGAGAGAGTCGCCAGGCAAGCGCGAGGACGCTCCAAAGCGGGTGACGCCAGCCAGAAGCATGACGCCTCCCAGGAGCGAGGCGCTAGGCAAGCGCCAGGACGCTTCGAGGCGCGAGACGTCAACTAGAAGCGTGACGCCTCTCAGAGAGAGGCGCGAGGCAAGCGCGAGGCAAGCGCGAGGACGCTCCAAGGCGCGTGACGTCAACCAGAGGCGTGACGCTCCCCAGGAGAGAGGCGCCAGGTAAACGTGAGGACGCTGCAAGTCGCAAGACGCCAGCCAGAAGCGTGACGCCTCCCAGAACGCGAGGCTTCTTCTAGACGTGAGGCCTCTACTAGTTGTGGGGACGGTATTGTTCGTAGTCCTTCACCTACTAGAAACATTTCTCCTAGAGCGGCTTCTCTTGATAGAGAATCGTTCAGGAAAGAGCGATCTCCTTCTAACCTTGAACTTGAAGAGATTTCTGAGGAAGAAGTTTCAACTAACGAGGGACTTTCCAATTATAAAGTTTTTAGCCTCGTTACTTCTTGAGGAGTTTGCGGATTCTCTTAGTTCCTGCAGCTCCTCCTTCGCCGAGATCTCTGTTTTCGAGCACAAAAACCCTGAAATCCTCGGCTTTCTTGAAGATGAAGCCGGCGATCTCAATGAAGAGCCCATCCAGTCTTTAGATTCGTGGCTTTTATCTAAAAAGAGGAAACTTTGAGAACTGTTTATTTGCTCTCCCTCCCTCCAAAAACTGACGGGGAAAAGAGGCATTTGGTATAAGACAGAAGAGGCGATGGGATTGATGCTCCCCTCGTCTGCAGATTTCAGATTTCTCGAGTCTTGTAGAGTCGTGAGAAGAAACAGTCTCTCAATTCAGCAAAGGCGTCCTGGAGTATGTCGGAATTAGATCAGCACCTTAAGGGAATTTTTCACGTCTTAGAGGTGTTCAACTTCTTGGATTGGTCTCTTGGGGTGCTGGCTAAGAAGACGAGTGAGCCAGAGTTTTCCTTTATCCAGAAACTTTGCACAGTGTCCTATCTTACATGGATAAGGCTGTGCAAGAATTGGTTCTGGGTGAGAGTTGGCGGCTCTTTTTGGATCTGGGAATGTTAAAGAAAAAAGATCTCTTTTTACAGTTCCTTTCTGACGAAAGGAGTTTTCCTTTCCCTTTCAGAGGTCCGCTCTATTATTCGCACCTCTGTCAGAACATCTGTTTCCTTCATCTTTAGTGAAAGGATAGTTCGAGATCCTTGTGTCGGAAAAGGCTACGCAGGACCTTCTTGTACATCTACAAAGAAAAGTAGACCTGCAGTTACGACTCAGAAGAAGGTGGCTCGGACCCCAGTGGTGCCATTCGTGGAGCCCCTTCAACTCGATCAACTTCGAAGAGAAAACCCTTCGACAAGCAAGGGAGGTCTTCCTTCCGCTCTTTTAAAAAGAGCAAATAGCAGCCATGTCCTCCAAGCACAGGTAGGGGGCCAGACTTCAATACTTTTCTGGATGCCTGGTCCGTAAGAGAAGCAGATCCCTGGACTCTGTCTGTCCTACAGAAGGGGTACATCATTCCCTTCGTAGACAGACCTCCTTTGGCAACATCTCCGAGGAATTTGGTATTGTCGACGAAGTTACAAGGACCCTCCCGGATCTGAACGAGACTCTCCTTCAGACGGGTGTGTCGATGAGGGACAAGAATGCAATAGAGCTAGTGCAAGATCCTTTCTCCCCGGGGTTTTACAACCGCCTTTTCTTGGTTCCAAAGGCTTCGGGGGTGGGGGGATGGAGACCCGTCCTAGATGTAAGCGTCCTGAACAGGTACGTGGAGAAAAAGAAGTTCTCCATGGATGACTTCAGCTTCAGTTCTGTCTTCCCTACGTCAGGGAGATTGGATGGTATCCCTGGACCTTCAGGATGCTTACTTTCATGTTCCGATTCACCCATCGTCAAGAAAATATCTAAGATTTGTTGCACAAGGACAAATCTTCCAATTCAGGGCCTTGTGCTTCGGCCTATCGACCGCCCCTCAGGTATTCACGTATCTTGATGCGGAACGTGGGCAAATGGCTTCATTTAGAAGGGATAAACATCTCAATGTATCTCGACGATTGGCTAATCCGGGCCTAAGTCGGAGAAACAGTGTTTGGAGGACCTACAGTCTACTTTGAACCTAGCAAAGACGTTAGGATTACTCGTGAACCTCGAGAAATCTCAGATGATCCCCAGTCAGAACTTAGTCTATTTGGGGATTCGGATGGATTCTCGGGGTTTTCGGGCTTTCCGTCCCAGGAAAGGATTGCTCGGGGATTACAGAAAATCTCTAGCTTCCTAGAGAAAGAACGGAGTTCGGTGAGGGAGTGGTTAAGTCTTCTGGGAACCCTTTCCTCACTAGAACAGTTCATTTCGCTAGGAAGACTCCCACCTTCGCCCTCTTCAATTCTTCCTAAGAAGAATTTGGAGTTGGAAGAACGGGCAACTTTCAGAACACTTTCAATATTCCTCTGGAAGTAAAGAATCATCTGAAGTGGTGGATTTTTCCCTTAAAAAAGAACGAGGGCTTGTCTCTAGAAGTTCGGAACCCAAACCTAATCTTGTTCTCAGACGCTTCAGAGAAGGAAGGTGGGGAGCGACTCTAGGGACAAAAGAAGTATCAGGCCAATGGAGGAAGGATCAGCTAGACTGGCATATAAACCCCAAAGAACTTTATGCCGTTCTTCTAGCTCTAAAGCCTTCGAGACAGAGGTGTTAGGTCAGTGGTACAAGGTCAACTCGGACAACACCACAGCGTTGGCCTATATCAAGAAACAAGGGGGAACTCACTCTCTTTCTCTGTTCCATATAACAAAAGAGCTGTTGTATTGGGCAAAAGAAAAGAAAGTGGACTCTTCTCACAAGATTCGTGAAAGGAGAGAAGAAGATCAGTGCAGACAGGCTAAGCAGGTTAAACCAAGTTCTCCCCACAGAATGGACCCTTCACATTCAGGTGTGTCAAGCTCTGGTGGCCTTGTGGGGCAGTCCACATATAGACCTATTCGCCACCTACCTATCCCCAGAAGGATAGAGAACTTTTGCTCCTTAGTGGAAGACCCGAGAGCAGATAGCGGTGGACGCCATGCTGCTGGACTGGTCAGGCCTAGATGCCTACGCCTTTCCCCCCTTCTTAATATGTTAGGAGTGGTGTTAAGAAAAATTTGCGGCATCAAGAGGACGAGACTAACACACATCGCTCCCTTTTGGCCGTCCTCAAGATTGGTTTCACAGAGGTACAGGAATGGACAGTGGACTTCCCAAGATCTCTTCCACACAGGAGAGATCTTCTCAAACAACCCCATTTCGAGAGGTACCATCAAAAACCTCCCCGCTCTCGCTCTGACTGCCTTTCGACTATCGAAAGACTTGTCGGAGCGAGAGGCTTTTCAAGCAAAGCTTCAAAAGCAATTGCTAGAGCCCGGAGATCTTCAACTATTCGGGTCTACCCAATCAAAATGGGTATGTTTTTAGAAGATGTGTAGAAGAATAAACTGTCCTCTTCGATACCTCTGTGACCAACAACTAGCTTGATTTCTTGATTTTCCTTAGGAAGTAATCAAAAAAAATTATCAGTTTCTACCATTAAAGGTTATCGAAGTATGCTTTCGGCCGTATTTCGAAACAGAGGTTTGAGAATTGCAGAAGATAAAGACCTCCACGATCTTATTAGATCTTTTGAAACCTCTAAAACCTTTTCTCCTCGCACTCCTAACTGGAACCTAGATGTAGTTTTGAGATTTCTATCATCTAGTAGATTTGAACCTCCTCTCAACGTGTCGTTTAGAGATCTAACGAGAAAATGTATTTTCTTGTTGTCGTTAGCGACTGCGAAGAGAATTAGTGAAATACACGCTCTAGATTCTCGAGTAGGATTTAAGAGTGATGCGCAATTTGTTCTTTCCAGACTCTGTTTCTGGCCAAGAACGACGAACCCTTCAAAAACCCTGGCCAAAGAGTTTTGAAGTTAAAGGACTTTCAAATCTAGTAGGAGAGGAATTAGAAAGATCTTTATGTCCGGTTAGAGCTTTGAAGTTCTATTTAAAGAAGAAGAATGAACTAAACGGATGTAAACAAAGCCTGTGGTGCGCAGTTCGGGATCCTAGTAGACCCATGTCAAAAAAACAAAAAATGCATTAGCATTTTTTGTGAGGAGCATTATTACGGATGCTCATAATGACTGCACTGAAGACTCTTCCAGGGACTCTCCGAGTGAAGGCTCATGAGGTTAGAGCTGTAGCCACTTCATTAGCATTTCAGAAGAACATGTCTTTAAAAGACATTGTGGATGCGACTTACTGGAGGTGTAATTCAGTGTTCGCATCGCACTATCTCAAGGACGTTAAAGTAACATATGAAAAGTGTTTCTCTCTGGGTCCTTTTGTATCAGCCGATACAGTGCTGGGGCTGGGAGTACATAACGATCCTTAGAAAAATTTGTATTTGTTCTTACTAATTTGATAGTACATAGATCTACCTTGTGAGACGAGTTGTTGGTTTTTCTGCTGATTAGTATGCTCGCTGGCGCACGGACGTCCTAGTTTTGGATCAGTGGGGGAATCAAGAGACGTCTTACTGGCTAGATTGTACAAACATTTTTTTTTTAATTTTATTTTTATTTTTGTACTTTTACTGTACGAATTGTTTGTGATTCGGAGTGGTTGTTTGCTAAGAGGTTAGGGGATAACTTCTTGCAATCTTAGAACTAACATGGATAGGTTGAGGTGATCGGGATTGATGTTGTGCTCCTTGTATAGGTCTTGTCAAGTAAGTGGATAAGCACCCATTGACGTAGTCCTTCCAGGATCTACCAAGTAAACGGGTAAGACCCCTTTGGCAGAACCACAAGAACTCTTAGCCTAAGATCAATATCTCGCTGAGGCTCTTGAGACTGACTAGACTCCTGGATTGTATTCATGAAGTCTTCAGTCTAAACAGGTAGGAACCAAGGTTTTATATTTATTACCTACAACGATAGTTGTGATTCCTGTTGATTCTGTATTTAGCTGTCTCTGTCCCACCTCCAATGGTGTGAATCAGCAAGTATATATCTGACAGGTAAGTTAAATGTATAAAAATGATATTGTTATTATACAATAAAGTTTATACATACTTACCTGGCAGATATATACAAAATTATACCCACCCTACCTCCCCTCAGGAGGGGACAGGCGGTATAGAAAAAATATGATAGAACATGGGAATGGTTCCTAGTCCTGCCACCCAGCGCAGGTAAGTAGATCACCTGACCACTTTACAGGTAGCGTGGCGTTGCGCGAAAAAAATTCGAAGTTTCTGTCGGGACGACTGGAGTCAAATAGCTAAGTATATATCTGCCAAAGGTAAGTATGTATAAAACTTTATTGTATAATAAACAATAAATCATGTTTATGAGCTTTCAAATCTTTGAAAGACTCAAGTTGTAAATATGCTGATAATCATTGAGTAAGAGATGCCTGGAGGAGAGTAGGAAAAAAATGTATAAATAACAACCATATTAATACTTGAATTATATCTTGAAAATGAAGGAAAGATGGATATCAAGGTACGTATTCAGATTGATCAGATTGTTCATAATTTGATAATAGAGGAAAGTGGGAAGGTGTTATGAGCTTTCGAATCTTTGAAAGACCTCAGGAGATTAGGAAAATAAGTTATAAATAACAACCATGATAATACTTGAATTAGTGAATGTTACAAGTCTTGAAAAGGACTTATTCTACCATATTACTTGAAGACTGTGCTCAGAATGATGGGATTAAGAGGAAAACATTAAAGAATGTTGAAAAAACATCCTTGCAGTGAATAGTTATTGGAATCTTATATTACTTTTGCCTTTCTGTATGATGGGTGATGATGACTTGAGCTCTGATTTTGTACTTACATTGGAGCTCAGTGGAATTATGCTAGGTGAGAACTCTGCCATAAGGGAAGAATTCCCTCCTCCTAATCCTTGCCCTTATCCAGAATTAATGTATATTAATTGTGCAAATCATAAGGGAAAGTATCACTGGGAAGATCTGCTCCTATGTGCTTATCTCGCTTAAATTTTGACTCATTTTCTGAAGTTTTTAAAGCTCTAGCCTTTCATTACAGTGTACAGTATAGTACTCAAAATATGTAAGAATGTTTTAGCAAATTTCATATTTTGTGCAGTCAGCCAAATGATCCAGTTTCACACAATTTATTATGTTCTGTGAAAATACTTATTAAAAAATGTACACTAAACTAAAGGGAATATTCTGTATTTCGTACACTAAACTAAAGGGAAGATTCTGTATTTCAGACATTTTTAAGAAAAAAAAGTGGACAACTCATTACTTTTCCACTTAAATTATAGATTATATTTTTTTTGCATGATTAAAAATTAAATTACTTGTAAGTGAGGAGTGGCTCAAGATGTCAGATCTTTTGAAGAGCAATGTCAAAAAAATGCTTGAGTAACCCAGTTGTCCCATGAAAAGATCTGTTGCATCCTTAGAATTGGTTAATAGTATTAGTTTCAGTTTGATATGTAGCCAATTGGGAGGGAGAATAAATGTACATTAGGTATTAGGTATAAGGGTGGGAGAGGGGGGAGCTTGTAAATTTGCTTCACCAAAGATTAGGGTAGTTATTTTTTGTAGCTTTACTGTAGAGCAAGCCTTTTGGGTGTGTTGCTTTTCAGGGGATTTCAAAAGTTTGTGTATTTCAGAAGGGAGGCAATTCTCATGCGTACATTTGTTAAACTCGGTCATATTTTATCAGCTATATACATCTAAATAAATTTTAAATCCAAGGTTGAACATTTATTTGATTTTTTATCATTCTTTAATTGAAACATAATAGAATTAGATATCAGTAGATTCCCTTACCGAATGGAGAAAGAAGATTGTTAGCTCTAGAGCATAACTGACATGTTGATAAGTAATACTAGAGCTTAGCATTGATGTTGGTTAGAAATAACATATCCCAGTGTAAAGGGTTGGGACAGGCAAATTTTGGTAGGTGGTGGTTTAGGTATGGCTCTCATTATTGTAGTTGTAATTGTTTCCTGATACTTCCTATACAGTGGTCTCCCTCCAAAACATTTTGTTTACAGTCATGCATTTCCTGTAGCAGTATAGGTTAAGGTTTGCTACACAGTGAGCAGTTAAATCCTGTGTTCCTGCAGTACTGTTGCAGTTCACAGACATTGTTTCTTTAATGGGCAGTTGCAAATAAGGTCAGAAAATTTTTACCGCCAACACCTTTTTAACTCAACTTTTCCATATCAACAAACTGGTTGTAGAGAAATAGAATGTAGTATTTCAGACAAGTTTTGCTGCTGTTGATTGACATATTTTCAGATACATGTACCCATTTCTATTGCCATCATAACCCGAGGCGAGGAGGAGCCACTTCCTTAGTGGTGGAGTTCTCATATAGTGGAAGCCTGGTTTTACTCGAACACAATTGGGAATGCATCAGAACTCAGCCTTGAAAAGTATAAGTAAAATAGGAGATTTGTATGTAAGGAACAGTTAGGACATATTTTTTTTTTTTAAGTAGTAGCTAAAAAATTAATAGTAGTTATCAGGTTATTAATGAAAAGAAGTATGAGTTGATATGGTAACATAATTGTGATACGGCGGTGGGCAGCATGAGCTAGTTGGTTTTTCAGATTTTTAAAGAGGCAGGAAAGGAATAGTAAGGTAGTAGCATGACCATGTTTTGGGGATATGTTTTAAAGAGCTGTAATACTGGGATATGTTGCCTACAGTTGTTGTATGATGAAAGAGGGCAAGGAAGGTCATATTAGCTAAGAGATAAACTATAGTATTTGATTATGTTAAAGTTATCATGGAAAGTGGTGTAGGGGTGAATGTCATTCGGAGTGAGATATATTTTAGAACTGGTGAGAAAAAATAATTTTCTAAGGAAATTGTGTTTATTTGGGAAACTACAAGAAATTTTTGAGGTCTGTAGATGAAAAATTACAGGGATTTTTAATGTTCTTTGAAGAGAATTTTGAAAGTTAAATAGAACTTAAAATGAGGCTGTTGTGGTTAGAAAAAGATTATAAATTACAAAAAACCAAAATGGTAATAAATATGGAAAGAAATTACTGAAGGCAATAAATATGGAAAGAAATTACTGAAGGCAGGCAGGAATGAGAAGGATTGATGTACTTGATGAAATCGGTAACTTTTTTTTTTGGCAAAATTAAGTAAAGATACAGGAGGCATTGGATGACAACTTATTTGAAAGCAAAGCTTTTTGCTAATGATAGTAGTTATAGATATACAGTCATTAGGTATCACAGTCTTAAAGTACTAGGGGAAATACTAATATCAATTCATATTGTAGTCTAAGATATGAGGGATAGTCACAGTCCATGTTGGTTTCAATAGGTGTAATCCTGGTTTCATATGGCAGTTATTTGCTAAAATAATGAAAGTTCAGCACACAGTTTTCATGTTATTCATGCAGCCTGTCTGCACACACCACGTCAGTATTGCTACATATAAAAATAATCAAAATGATTTCTCATTGCTTGCTTCATTGGAAGCAGATAGTAATTCCTTGTGAATTGTATTTGCTAGTGCTCAGCTTGATTTTATTTGCATGTGCCAGGAGATTATTATCATTTATATAGTACTGAATGGTTAACTTGCATCCTTTGCAAAATGATGTTGAATTTTTATAGATTTTGCTCTGAAAAATCATGCCTTAAAATTACAGCTGTATTATTGTACAGTGATTTTGTCTATATTAGGACTTTCAGATGTGCACTATAATTAATTTTTGTTAACTTGCAAATTTTTTACACTCTGTACTGGTACAGTTTGAGACAGGTTTTTTTTTTTTTTTTTTGAAAGCCCTGTTGTAATTATAGCTAAACAATTAATCTTCAAAATGTGCAAAGTGTAATGGTATACTGTAGGTGCCAAAGAGAACTAATTTTATCTTCCAGTGTATATTTATTCTGAAGTTTTGAAAGATTAGCATACTTCCCTTTCTTTTAATAAATCATACTGCTTCATGGATGAAAAATGTGAATTCAGATTGATTATATAATTTGCATTATATACTTATGAAGTGAAGTAAAGAAATTTTATGGAAGGTAGTTTTATATGGAAACTGCTTAATGACCAGTGGAGGCACTTGAGTAATTTGTACAGCACAGTAGTCGTGCATTGGAATGCACAGAGCAACTTGCAATTTACAGTACAGTACATTTTAAAAAAAAGTTACTATGTATGCACTCGTAAGTGTTTCTTTTATAATTGTTTAAGAATTATAGTGCTCCCATTACTGCATTGTTTGCTGTTAAGTCTTTACCAAGAGAGATTTTGTTGAGAGATTACTGATCTGATACAGTAGCATCTCATCTACAGGGTTCAGCAGCCACATATGCAGGTGTAAAAATGATCTCATCTGGCAGTGTAGGTGTCCCTGTGCACACACACTGCAGCAGAAGCAGTTCTTTAGCACAAACTTCCATGTGTTGCAGTGTAATTTTATTAATGATTAAGGTGAGATAAGTCTTTTACAACTCATGTTCTGTAACTGTGTCATATCTAAGGCCAGGATGACATGGAAAAAGTTTTCAGACTAAAAATTAACCTTTTGAAAGCATTGCTGACTGGGTGTTAACACATTGGAGTGCATCCTCATGTTTTGTTTTTCAAACTGTAGCTACTGTATAGTATCTTTGTGCCTGGCAACAAAATGAGGTTCCACAGATGTTAGGTAACTCCTTTGGATGTCTTTTCGCTTCTGTAGCGATGCTTTCAAAAAGATAGCTTTCAGAATAAAATTTTCTCCATGTAATCATAACCATTTTGTTTTGGGTTTACATATTACTGAAGGCCTTGTCATTTTTTGCTATTCAAAGTGAAATTTCCAACATTATGGTGTATTGAGAGTTAAAGTTTTGAACTTTGTGAAATTTGTGTATTTAGACACAAGAAATTGAAATCATTTAAAATTTTTAGAACTGTCACATTTCAAAACTTGAGGGTATTAAGGTGAAGAATTTCGTCATGTTTGTTTTTAATTTTTAATAATGTTAGAAATTTCTACAATGAGGCATGAATGTATATTAAGCATCTCACCAATAATTAGAAATAGAAAACACTGTTGAACATTATTGGTGTAATTAGCTTGGTTATGGATCCCCTTTAGAGTAAGTCTATTTATGATAAAAAAGTATTTGCTATCTAAGGTTGTCCATGAAGGGCTAAGAGCTATTGCTGAAAGGTTTTTATTCTTAAGCTTTGCAGTATGATTATTTATTATTAGTTTCTTTGGTGTCTTTTGAGTTATTTGCAGGGCTTTTCAGTGATCACCCTAACTTAAATATATCAAGTATGAGAAACCTCTTTTCATGCAGTAGATTAGCTAAAAAAATTCTTACCACTTGCACAGTATCGTGGTACAAGAGGCTGGGTCTCATTTCTGGTAAGCTAGCTACTTAATCATATGTGTACAGTTCTGCTCGTGTTCCTGCAGTAAGCCTGATTTTTTGAAAGACAAGCTACAGCAGAATGTTTATTCCTGTCGTAAGCCTGGTTTTTTTTTTAAAGACAAGCTACATCAGAATGTTTAGAAGAACAAGCATTTCAGCATATCCTGTATGTCTGGGTTTACCATTTGCTAAAGTCGTTTCCAGAAATTCCTCATTTCTATTCATGCACCATGTAACTTGATTAAAAAAAAAAAAAGTGCTACCAGGTGAACTCGTGAAGAACTGTACAAGGTGGATACTACAATATATCCATTTGCCATGTAGAAAGTCCTCAATGGTATTACCTATAAATTGGGCAACAATTATTGCTATTGCATGATTGGCTTATTTCTAGATATTACATGTGTCAGTTGCTAAGGAGATTTTGCAAAGTTCATGATCAGATTTATTCAGCATTAGTTTGGATGGCTCACTGTTTCACTCAACAGTCTTGAGCCCGTAGCATACCTGTTTTATGATTGTTATGGCTATTTATGCCTAGTTGTTTTAGTTACAGCTTTAGCACTCAACACTTCTAAAAATGAACCTGATGCATTATGTAAGCTCACAGACATGGATGAAAATGATTGCAGAGAGAAAACTAAATCTAGAAAAGATCTGGTTGTGAGGTTATTCAGTAAGGCAACAGTAAGAGTACCACAATGAAAATGTTCATACCTGAGCAGTTTCCACTTTTAGAAGGAGGTTTTAGTGGTGGTGGTGGCGGTTGTCCATGAAGAATGAATTTATTATTCTTGTAGTTTGACAAATATTTCTCAGTGTCAGTAAAACAAAGTGTATGTTTGATGCAATCATACATATAGCAGTTACTGCAAAAAGCACTTGATGAATTCAGATAATACCAGACAAAGAGGTTTAGATAGCCCAAGCAGCCAAGTAAGTAAGAAAAGCTAAGACAGTTTATATTTTTCACCGTAAAAGAGAATCTTTTACAAATCCCCTAACAGCCATCTTTAATAATTACAAGCTGGTTAAAAGTGAGTGTTGGGTGATTACTATTTGTATTGAGTGGAAGTGGTTTTACCAGGAGGAACCTGATGTCTTCCAGGTAACTTGTTTATTCGTTACCATTCTGCATGAACTTGTCAGTTAGGCTGGTTTTAAAGTTTGACATATGTCAACATCTGTATCAGTTTTATTTATTTATTTTTTATTTTTATTTTTTTACTTGGTTAGACATCTGGCAAGTTGACTCTGTTCTTCTCCTGTTTGTCTTTTGTACTTTTCCATAATTCTTATCTAGTCTAGGTCTTCATTGATGTCCCTTATCTTACCTTTTTGCACCCTTCTGCTGTATGATGACCTACAACTACCATTTTACAATGTGTTCACTTCTACCCCACTATTCACATCAAAGCCATTCAGTCTGTGATCTTATGTCTTCCACCACTTCATGACAAATTTTAGTTACTCCATCTCAGAATGTACACTCTTCTTGTAAGAGCCTGCATCTCTACTGCATAGATCGGTTTTAAACATGCAATACAACAGATCTGTGCTTTCTTGCTTTATTTAATACTAATTATGGATACTGTCGGTAATTAAGCAGTCTTTGCACTCTATATGATTTGTTTAACAGATATGTTCACCAACGTCTGCCCCCTCCCCGTAAAATAATTGCTATCTTCTTCGTCACCTTTATTATTTGTAATGATTGTGGTACATTACATATGGCTGAACTAAATTGCAATCTTTACCCCTCCCCCCCCCCTCTTCTATGATATCGTATTTCATATTTGGTATATTGTATTGTGTTTACTCACCCCTTGCCTGAATTATTCGCATGGCCACTTTCCAAGTTTCATATGCATGACCCCCAAAGGTGTGCAATGATTCAAATTGATCTAATAACAGATCATGGTTTGATTGACTCATCATAGTAATCAAGAGAAAAGAGCTACCTCACTAGATTACAGATCCATGAGTGAGGTAGCCAGCGATGATTGTAACATCAGTAACCTAATGCTTTTGAAGAAAACTGGTTTTTATCATAAATTGTACATAGTTATGGACTTGATTTTTAGTTTGACTTTAATTTTAACTTGTATATATATTCCCACTTGTTTTGAAGTTCTGAATGATTTATTGGGCTTTGCTTGCATTGATTTTCATCCTGTTTTTTTACTCCACTTTATATTTAATTCATTAACCTCACTGCTTGTGTTTTGTAATTGATTTTCCTTTAATGAGAATTAAAATATTAAAAGTTTCCTTTCAGCTTTAAACCCTGTGTACTTTCCACTCCAAACTCCTTACTCTTTGGAGTGCTTAAATGAGTTTCCCTTTTTTTTACCCACTTTTATCATCACCCTTTGTATGAGTCAAAACATCATAATTTTCTTTTTTCCTGTGCACTGTCCCATTTTACCCCTCATCTGGTTCAGGTCTATATCTGTATCCTCCAGGGGTTTCCTTGGCCTCCATGCCTCCATACACACACACACACCCACACACACACAACACACCCACACACACCCACAACACACCACACACAACACACACACACACAGTGGTACCTTGTTTTGTCAAATGTTATCTTATGCGAACTTACCGTTTTTGAACGAAATTTCCTATAAAATTTGTTTCGTTTGTCGAACAAACTGCTCGTACTTCAAACTGACTGATTATCTAGTTTTATACTTGTATTTTGACAGCCTACTGGGTCTTACAAGTTTAACTGTATTTGATGTTTTTTTTTTTTTTTTTTTTTACAATATATAGGTAGTTAAACTGATAACCATAAGTTCAACAAAATAGGTAATAGTATAAAGCATTTAATATTGAAAATTTAGCTTTCAATATAAAATTTAGAATTTAAAAAAAGATGTATTAAAGCATACATAATCGCTGTGACATCACACCCAGCTGGCTTGACGAAAGGATAAGGGAGAGTTAAAATATTACTGTATGTATGTAAAAGCAAAAACAATTCACATCAAAAATGAGATTTGTTCATGAAACTTACCCGTCAGATATATATTAGCTGTATTTCTGACGTCCGACAGAATTTCCAAAACTCGCGCACACGTAGTGGGGCGGCCAGGTGGAAATAGTACCATTCCCGCCGCTGGGAGGCGGATATCAGGAACCATTCCCATTTTCTATTCATATTTTTTCTGTCGCCGGTGCTGCAAACAACTGTTTACAGTACCTCCGTCTAGGATTTTTGATTTATCTCGCTTAATATTATCTGGATTGACTTTTGGTATCGACTTCTGGATTGTTGGATTGGCACGCGTAATAGTGGATTGGTTTTGATTTTGGATTGGCTTTTTCTGTGTACATGATGTCGGGATCAAGTACTGGAAGTTTCAGAGTGTGTGTGATGAGTGAAGTAAGGTGAGGCTTCTTAAAACCATTCAGTTGATCTCACACAGTTTGTATGGATTGCAGGGGGCATGTTTGCTTGGTTGATGATCGGTGCAATGAATGCAAGGATTTGGATGGTGATAAATGGAAGATGTATGAGACCTATCGACGTAAATTGGAGCGCGATAGAGTCAGGAGGTCTTCCTCCAAGGGCAGTTCTACGAAAGGTAAGGAAAGTAACATTTCTCCTCCTCTAACACCAGTAGATATTTTGCTCAACTTAATCCTGTTTTGTTGCCTTCGGGCCCCCAGTGCTGTGTCTGGAGAAGGGTAACACCCTTTCTCTGATTCTTGAGTCTATTCCGCGCTCTTCGAATCGAAAGTTTTGGCCCTAGAAACTGGACCTGTGAAAGTTTGTGTTAGTGCCCCTAGTGTTGTGGAGGGGGCGTCAGATCGGCCCCATAATGCCTCTAGGCCTAGAACCTCTATCGGACTCACCAGGACTCAGGGAGTGGGTATGTCGAAAGCCGCAAGAGGGTTAGGCGGGGGCTCCCCCACCGATCTGGCGTCCCTTCGGCAGGCCTTGTTGCTAAATCCCAGGCTGCCACCAAGGAGCGCGCACGAGCGCGTGTCCTGAAGGATTGCTTTTCGTCCTCCGAAGCGTCCCTCCCCGCGCGCAAGGGGTGGAGCGCTCGGAGAGACTCGCGTCCGTTGAAAAGGACCTTTCGCTTTGAGGACGCTTCACGTCCTATGTCTCCGCTTTCGTCAGAGGATGCTCATGGACGCCTTTCCTCCTCAGAAGAGAGGGAGGGTTTCTACCGACGAGGACGTTGGTTTCCACGCACAGGCGGTTCACCTGAGAGAGGCAGATAGCTGTACCTGCTAGAAGGAAGGAGGCGTCCCCTCGCCCCTCGCCTTCTCGCAGGCTCAGTCCTGCCCCCTTCTCTGCTCCTTCGTCACCTACGAAGGATATCCTAGTGTCCCTTCAGGACCAGATACGTCGGCTGATGGCTCAGAGGACTCGCCCAGCAGCAGTCCGAGCCTAAAGCGTAGGAAGGACGTTCGGCTGCCCGTCAAGAGACGAAGAGTCGCATCTCTCTAGTTCTCGTTCGTCTCTCTCTCCACCTCCGGATCGTCACCGTTCTCGTTCTCCGAGTAGATCTTTCGCTCTCTCAGTAGAGGGACGCCTCGCCAGGACGCTCGGCGTTCGAAGCAGGACTCTTTGCGCTCTCGGCAGGGAGCTGTTGAGGACGCTCGGCAGGACGCTCGGCGTTTCTAAGGCAGGACTAACGCTTTGCGCCTTCTCGTTACTCGGCAATGGCGCCTGTTGAGGGCGGACGCTCGGCGTTCGAAAGCAGGACGCTTTGAGTTATCGACAGGACGCCTTTGAGGACGCTTCGTCAGGACGCTCGCCGTTCGAAGCAGGACGCTTTTGAGGATGCTCAGCAGGACGCTTGCTTGGCTAAGCAGGACGCTTTTGGCGCCTCTCGTCAGGAAGCTCGCGCTTCTCTCGTAGGGACGTGTCTGTTAAGACAGTTCCCGTTGCTTCTAAGGACGCTCCTCTTTCACAAGGTGTCCGTCCTTCTAAGGATCGTCGTAAGGCGATTCCGTACCTGTAGCGGGTACTTCCAACCAACGGAAGTCATTGTTCAGGATTGAGACTGCTGGAACGTACGCCCTCTCCTGATGACGTTCTCCAGTTCCTCTTAGGGGGGAAGGGGAACTTAGTAGTCCAGGGAGTTCCGTCGAAGAAGAAAACCTCCGGTAGCTTCAGCTGTCTCGGACTATAAGGTTCTTGTCAGGCTGTTACGTTCATCCTTCGGGGAGAAGTTCCAGCCGGCAGCCCCTAGGTCTCCTCCCTCTCAACTTTCATCTTCCAAGACCGTTAAGACCCCTGAGTTCGTCGAGATGAAGACATCGCTGTCGACCAAGAGGCTTTTAAGAAGCTTCAAGATTTTATGTCTCGAAGGAAGGATCAGGGCAAGACCACTTTCGCGCCCTTCCTCCCTCTAGACTCGCCGGGAAAGGAGGAATTTGGTATGAAACCAAGGAGGACGTGGGGGAGTAAAGGTTCTTCGTCCGCTCTGGGTGACTTCTCCAGTTTAGTGGACGCTCAGAGGAGGTCTCTCTTATCGTCTGCTAAGGTGTCCTGGACTCCTGTGGAGACGGACCACCACTTGAAGGGACTGCTTCGCCACCTTAAATGTCTTTAATTTCCTAGACTGGTGTCTGGGAGTTTTAGACCTTCAGTCTAGAAGTCCTGATTCTCTCAGTCTGGGGGAGCTGTCCAGCGTGTTGTCATGTATGGACAAGGCCGTCAGGGATGGTTCGGAGGAGCTAGTTTCTCATTTTGGAAACTGCTTTCCTGAAGAAAAGAGCTCTTTCTATGCAATTTTACCGGGGCTACGCTAAGGGGGGGTCGGTCTCTCCCTGCTCAGAAAGCGGAATTGCTCTTTGCGCCTCTTTCGGACCATCTCTTCCCCCAGGCTATGGTAAAGGATCTTGCAACGAGTTTGCAAGAGGGAAGGCGACCCAGGACCTCTTGGTACGTCTTCAAGACGTCCAGCAGTTTCCCTTCCACTTCGGCATTCAGTAAACCCCGAACGAAAAGAAAGTCAAACCCTTTCGCGGGGCACCCCCCCCTCGAGAGCAGCTTCCTCGAGGGAGAGGTTTTTTTTCGAGAGGAAGAGCTTCATTCAAAAAACCCAAACAAAACCACCAAATGAAGAGATCTCGTCCTTCAGACGCCAGTCGGGGCCAGACTGAAATTCTTTGCGGAGGCATGGAGGCAGAGAGGGGCGGATCCTTGGACTCTCAAGATAGTAGAGCAGGGGTACAAGATCCCCTTTTTACATCCTCCTCCTTTAACATCAACTCCCAGAGACCTCTCTCCATCTTATCAGGGAGAGAAGAAAGTATTCTTTTTGATCTGTTAGACCAGATGGTCGAAAAAAGAGCGGTGGAACAAGTCTTGGACCTAGTCTCCGGGCTTCTACAACAGGATTTTCCTAGTGCCGAAGCAGTCGTCAGGTTGGCGCCCAGTCCTGGATGTGAGCAGGCTCAATCTTTTTGTAGAAAAGATCAAATTCAAAATGGAGACGCCTCAGTCGGTGCTGGGAGACCTTGAGACCTGGCGACTGGATGGTGTCTCTGGACCTGCAGGACGCGTACTTCCACGTCCCAGTCCACTCTCTTTCAAGGAAGTACCTGAGATTCGTCTAGACAACAGGGTTTGGCAATTCAGAGCCCTTTGTTTCGGTCTCAGCACGGCCCCGATGGTTTTCACAATGATAATGAGGAATGTAGCGAAGTGGCTCCATTCGTCAGGGATCAGGATATCCTCTACCTCGACGATGGCTGATCAGAGCGTCGTCGAGGCAGAAGTGTCTGAAGGACCTTCAGTTTACGTTAGCCCTAGCAAAGTCTCTGGGGTCTTTTGGTCAAACTCCGAAAAGTCGCATCTGACCCCGACACAGTCCATCGTGTATCTGGGGATTCAGATGGATTCAGTGGCTTTTCGGGAATTTCCATCCCAGGAACGTCAGCGACTGGGGTTAGAGAAAGTCGCAGCCTTCCTAGAGAGAGAAGCTTGTTCGGTGTGAGGAGTGTGAGTCTGCTGGCACCATTTCCTCGCTAGAAAAGTTTGTCTCGCTGGAAGACTGCACCTCAGGCCTCTTCAATATTTCCTTGCGGAAGAATGGACGTCAAAAGAGGACCTGAATGCGATCCTAAGGATCTCCAACAAGGTAAAAGTCCACTTAAGATGGTGGCTCGACCCTCAGAAGTTACGAGAGGGCTTCTCCTTAAATCTTCTGAGCCCCGACCTAGTGTTGTTTCTCAGACGCTTCCATTTCCGGTTGGGAGCAACACTAGGGGGGGGAGGAAAGTGTCAGGCTCCTGGAGAGGGAACAGTAGCCTGGCACATCAATGTAAAGGAACTGGCAGCGATATTCCTGTCGCTGCAGTTCTTCGAAGACAAACTGTCAAGCAAGGTTGTTCAAGTCAACTCAGACAGTAACCAACAGCCCCTTGCGGTATCTAAAAGAATCAGGGAGGAACTCACTCCAGATCCCTTTTTCTCCTGGCGAAGGAAGTTCTGCTATGGGCAGACGCAAGGCGCATCAAGATCCTGGACAAGATTCGTGGCAGGGGTTCAGAATGTCAGGGCGGACCTTCTCAGTCGACGAAATCAGATTCTACCAACAGATGGACCTTGCACCAGGAAGTCTGTCAACAATTATGGAGATTGTGGGGACGTCCTCTAGTAGACCTGTTCGCTACATCGAGGACGAAGAGGCTTTCCTCCTGTATTGCTCCCCGGTTTCTGGATCCAGGGGCCGGAATTGCAGTGGACGCGGTTGCTCTGGAAACTGGACAGACCTGGATCTTTACGCCTTTCCCCCATTCAAGATCATGGGGGACGTAATGAGGAAGTTCGCAGCTTCAGAAGGGACAAGGTTGACTCTGATTGCCCCAATGTGGCCAGCAAGAGAGTGGTTCACAGAGGTCATGACATTCCTTGTGGACTTCCCCAAGAACGTTGCCCGGTGGAGAGAGATCTACTCAGACAGCCTCACTTCAAAAGGTTTCACGAAACCTCTCCGCTCTGGCTCTGACTGCGTTCAGACTATCGAAAAGTTGGCCAGAGCGAGAGGCTTTTCAAAAGCAGCTGCGAGAGCAATCGCTAATGCCTCGAAGAGCCTCTTCAAGAGCTGTCTACCAGTCTTAAGTGGTCCTCCTTCAGGGCATGGTGCAAAAAGGAAGGAATTTCCTCTTCCACGACCTCTGTGAATCAGATAGCAGATTTCTTACTCTATCTAAGAAATGTGCAGAAATTGGCAGTTCCTACAATCAAGGGTTTATAGGAGTATGTTGTCTGCCGTTTTTCGCCACAGAGGACTGGACCTCTCCGACAATAAGGATCTGACGATCTCTTAAGGTCGTTCGAAACCACTAAGATTCCACAAGCAAGACCGACCCTCATGGAATCTCGATGTGGTTTTGAAACATCTGATGCTAAGTCCCTTTGAGCCTCTCCATGAAGCTTCTCTAAGGGACTTGACGAGAAAAACGCTTTTCCTAGCTTCTCTGGCGACGGCGAAGAGAGTTAGTGAAATCCAAGCGTTCAGTAGCCTAGTGGGCTTCAAGGGAGACAACGCTGTCTGCTCGTTGAGCCCATCTTTCTTGGCTAAGAACGAGAACCCGTCTAATCCTTGGCAACGAGCTTTGAATCAAAGGAATATCGAGTCTCGTGGGTCAAGAACCAGAGAGAGCCCTGTGCCCTGTCAGGGCTCTCAAGTTCTATGTGAATAGGACTAAAGAGATAAGAGGTCCTCAGGTAATCTCTGGTGCTCGGTGAAGAGACCAGATTTGCCGTTGTCGAAGAATGCTGTTGCTTTCTTCTTGAGGGACGTCATTAAAGAGGCTCATTCATCTTGCCAGAAGACTGATTTGAGCCTCTTTAAAGTGAAAGCTCACGAGGTCAGAGCCGTAGCTACTTCTCTTGCCTTCCAAAGGAATATGTCTATCAAAGATATTCTTGATAGCACCTTTGGAGGAGCAATTCCGTATTCGCCTCACATTACCTCCGGGATGTGAGAACTATTTACGAGAACTGTAGTTCTTTGGGGCCTTACATTTCGGCAGACACAGTTTTGGGGGCTGAAGGTAGCTCTCTCCCATCCCTTAGCTTAGTTAGGTTAGTTTTATTGTGTTTTTGGTTGATGGTGAGATCTTCTGTGGAAATCTCCCATTCCTTATGTTAATGTCAGGGGTTTTTTGGTTAGTTGGTCAGTGGTGGTCGGTTTGCTGTGTTACTGCCATATGTTTGGCTAGATGGTCTTGTCACATTGTGGTCACGTCCCCGTTGACAAGAGCATCCGAGTGCACCAGCACTACAGGTCCAAACCTGGCTGGCAACTCTGATAAAAGCATAAGCAGGCTTTAAGTGACAGTATCACAGAGTCTACTTTGCTATCAGGTAAGGAACCAATAAGTTAATCTTTTATTTAATTTAAGTTTCCTAAAAATCCTAGTCTGTCTCTACCCACCATCCGAAGGTGGGATTCAGCTATATATATATCTGCCAGGTAAGTTTCATGAACAAAATGTTATTGTTATAGTACAATTAAGTTTGTTCATACTTACCTGGCAGATATATATATTAGAGTGCCCACCCTCCTCCCCTCAGGAGACAAGGGTCATGAATAAATATGAATAGAAAATGGGAATGGTTCCTGATATCCGCCTCCCAGCGGCTGGGAATGGGTACTACCACCTGGCCGCCCCACTACGTGTGCCGCGAGTTTTGAATTCTGTCGGACGTCAGAAATACAACTATATATATCTGCCAGGTAAGTATGAACAAACTTAATTGTATTATAACAATAACATATTTCCAAATAAATTTAACGTAATGATAAAAATATGAAAATAATCAAATGCAATACAGAAAAAAAAAAAGCTTTTCTCAATAAAATTTAGCATAAACGGTTAACAAAATCATTCGTCATTGCGGTGATGATACATTGCTAACTGAGGTAGAGGGAGGGCGTTTATATTTTGGAGGAATGATGAAATGGATGATAGTTATCATGGTGTTATGAATTGAGGAGAGAAGAGGCAGTAAAATC
>NC_061101.1:23488353-23511636 GCF_015104395.2 Macrobrachium nipponense | reverse complement strand
GATTTTACTGCCTCTTCTCTCCTCAACAATACAACACATGATAACTATCATCCATTCATCATTCCTCCAAAATATAAACGCCCCCTCCCTCTACCTCAAGTTAGCTATGTATCACCGCAATGACGAATGATTTTGTTAACCGTTTATGCTAAATTTTTATTGAGAAAAGCTTTTTTTCTGTATTGCATTTGATTATTTTCATATTTTATCATTACGTTAAATTTATTTGGAAATTCTCATTTTTATGTGAATTGTTTTTGCTTTTACATACATAGTAATATTTTAACTCTCCCTTATCCTCTCGTCAACATAACGCTTCCTCGTTCAGTCTCAAGCCAGCTGGGTGTGATGTCACAGCAATTATGTATGCTTTTATACAACTTTTATTCTAAATTTTATATTGAAAGCTAAATTTCATATTAAATGCTTTATACTTTTACCTATTTTGTTGAATATGGTTATCATTTAACTACCTATATATTGTAAAAAAAAAAAAAAAAAAAAAAAAAAAAAAAAAAAAATCAAATACAGTTTAACTTGTAAGACCCAGTAGGCTGTCAAATACAAGTATAAACTAGATAATCAGTCAGTTTGAAGTACGAGCATTTGTTCGACAAACGAAACAAATTTTATAGAAAATTTCGTTCAAAAACGGTAAGTTCGACATAAGATACATTTGACAAACAAGGTACCACTGTGTGTGTGTGTGTGTATGGAGGCCAAGGAAACCCCTGGAGGATACAGATATAGACCTGAACCAGATGAGGGGTAAAATGGGACAGTGCACAGGAAAAAAGAAAATTATGATGTTTTGACTCATACAAAGGGTGATGATAAAAGTGGGTAAAAAAAAGGGAAACTCATTTAAGCACTCCAAAGAGTAAGGAGTTTGGAGTGGAAGTACACAGGGTTAAAGCTGAAAGGAACTTTTAATATTTTAACTCATAAAAGGAAAATCAATTACAAAACACAAGCAGTGAGGTTAATGAATTAAATATAAAGTGGAGTAAAAAAACAGGATGAAAATCAATGCAAGCAAAGCCCAATAAATCATTCAGAACTTCAAAACAAGTGGGAATATATATACAAGTTAAAATTAAAGTCAAACTAAAAATCAAGTCCATAACTATGTACAATTTATGATAAAAACCAGTTTTCTTCAAAAGCATTAGGTTACTGATGTTACAATCATCGCTGGCTACCTCACTCATGGATCTGTAATCTAGTGAGGTAGCTCTTTTCTCTTGATTACTATGATGAGTCAATCAAACCATGATCTGTTATTAGATCAATTTGAATCATTGCACACCTTTGGGGGTCATGCATATGAAACTTGGAAAGTGGCCATGCGAATAATTCAGGCAAGGGGTGAGTAAACACAATACAATATACCAAATATGAAATACGATATCATAGAAGAGGGGGGAGGGGTAAAGATTGCAATTTAGTTCAGCATATGTAATGTACCACAATCATTACAAATAATAAAGGTGACGAAGAAGATAGCAATTATTTTACGGGGAGGGGGCAGACGTTGGTGTAACATATCTGTTAAACAAATCATATAGAGTGCAAAGACTGCTTAATTACCGACAGTATCCATAATTAGTATTAAATAAAGCAAGAAAGCACAGATGTTGTATTGCCATGTTTAAAACCGATCTATGCAGTAGAGATGCAGGCTCTTACAAGAAGAGTGTACATTCGAGATGGAGTAACTAAAATTTGTCATGAAGTGTGGAAGACATAAGATCACAGACTGAATGGCTTGATGTGAATAGTGGGGTAGAAGTGAACACATTGTAAAAATGGTAGTTGTAGGTCATCATACAGCAGAAGGGTGCAAAAAGGTAAGATAAGGGACATCAACGAAGACCTAGACTAGATAAGAATTATGGAAAAGTACAAAAGACAAACAGGAGAAGAACAGAGTCAACTTGCCAGATGTCTAACCAAGTAAAAAAATAAAAATAAAAAATAAATAAATAAAACTGATACAGATGTTGAACATATGTTCCAAACTTTAAAAACCCCAAATCCTAACTGACAAAGTTCATTGCAGAATGGGTAACGAATAAACAAGTTACCTGGAAGACATTCAGGTTCCTCCTGGTAAAACCACTTCCACTCAATACAAATAGTAATCACCCAACACTCACTTTTAACCAGCTTGTAATTATTAAAGATGGCTGTTAGGGGATTTGTAAAAGATTCTCTTTTACGGTGAAAAATATAAACTGTCTTAGCTTTTCTTACTTACTTGGCTGCTTGGGCTATCTAAACCTCTTTGTCTGGTATTATCTGAATTCATTCATGGTGCTTTTGCAGTAACTGCTATATGTATGATTGCATCAAACATACACTTTGTTTTACTGACACTGAGAAATATTTGTCAAACTACAAGAATAATAAATTCATTCTTCATGGACAACCGCCACCACCACCACTAAAACCTCCTTCTAAAAGTGGAAACTGCTCAGGTATGAACATTTTCATTGTGGTACTCTTACTGTTGCCTTACTGAATACCTCACAACCAGATCTTTTCTAGATTTAGTTTTCTCTCTGCAATCATTTTCATCCATGTCTGTGAGCTTACATAATGCATCAGGTTCATTTTTAGAAGTGTTGAGTGCTAAAGCTGTAACTAAAACAACTAGGCATAAATAGCCATAACAATCATAAAACAGGTATGCTACGGGCTCAAGACTGTTGAGTGAAACTAATGCTGAATAAATCTGGTCATGAACTTTGCAAAATCTCCTTAGCAACTGACACATGTAATATCTAGAAATAAGCCAATCATGCAATAGCAATAATTGTTGCCCAATTATAGGTAATACCTATGAGACTTTCTACATGGCAAGTTGGATATATCTGTAGTTATCCACCTTGTACAGTTCTTCACGAGTTCACCTGGTAGCACTTTTTTTTTTTTTAATCAAGTTACATGGTGCATGAATAGAAATGAGGAATTTCTGGAAACGACTTTAGCAAATGGTAAACCCAGACATACAGGATATGCTGAAATGCTTGTTCTTCTAAACATTCTGATGTAGCTTGTCTTTAAAAAAAAAACCAGGCTTACGACAGGAATAAACATTCTGCTGTAGCTTGTCTTTCAAAAAATCAGGCTTACTGCAGGAACACGAGCAGAACTGTACACATATGATTAAGTAGCTAGCTTACCAGAAATGAGACCCAGCCTCTTGTACCACGATACTGTGCAAGTGGTAAGAATTTTTTTAGCTAATCTACTGCATGAAAAGAGGTTTCTCATACTTGATATATTTAAGTTAGGGTGATCACTGAAAAGCCCTGCAAATAACTCAAAAGACACCAAAGAAACTAATAATAAATAATCATACTGCAAAGCTTAAGAATAAAAACCTTTCAGCAATAGCTCTTAGCCCTTCATGGACAACCTTAGATAGCAATACTTTTATCATAAATAGACTACTCTAAAGGGGATCCATAACCAGCTAATTACACCAATAATGTTCAACAGTGTTTTCTATTTCTAATTATTGGTGAGATGCTTAATATACAATTCATGCCTCATTGTAGAAATTTCTAACATTATTAAAAACAAACATGACGAAATTCTTCACCTTAATACCCTCAAGTTTGAAATGTTACAGTTCTAAAAATTTTAAATGGATTTTCAATTTCTTGTGTCTAAATACACAAATTTCACAAAGTTCAAAACTTTAACTCTCAATACACCATAATGTTGGAAATTTCACTTTGAATAGCAAAAAATGACAAGGCCTTCAGTAATATGTAAACCCAAAACAAAATGGTTATGATTACATGGAGAAAATTTTATTCTGAAAGCTATCTTTTTGAAAGCATCGCTACAGAAGCGAAAAGACATCCAAAGGAGTTACCTAACATCTGTGGAACCTCATTTTGTTGCCAGGCACAAAGATACTATACAGTAGCTACAGTTTGAAAAACATGAGGAATGCACTCCAATGTGTTAACACCAGTCAGCATGCTTTCAAAAGGTTAATTTTTAGTCTGAAAACTTTTTCCATGTCATCCTGGCCTTAGATATGACACAGTTACAGAACATGAGTTGTAAAAGACTTATCTCACCTTAATCATTAATAAAATTACACTGCAACACATGGAAGTTTGTGCTAAAGAACTGCTTCTGCTGCAGTGTGTGTGCACAGGGACACCTACACTGCCAGATGAGATCATTTTTACACCTGCATATGTGGCTGCTGAACCCTGTAGATGAGATGCTACTGTATCAGATCAGTAATCTCTCAACAAAATCTCTCTTGGTAAAGACTTAACAGCAAACAATGCAGTAAGGGAGCACTATAATTCTTAAACAATTATAAAAGAAACACTTACGAGTGCATACATAGTAACTTTTTAAAATGTACTGTACTGTAATTGCAAGTTGCTCTGTGCATTCCAATGCACGACTACTGTGCTGTACAAATTACTCAAGTGCCTCCACTGGTCATTAAGCAGTTTCCATATAAAACTACCTTCCATAAAATTTCTTTACTTCACTTCATAAGTATATAATGCATATTATATAATCAATCTGAATTCACATTTTTCATCCATGAAGCAGTATGATTTATTAAAAGAAAGGGAAGCATGCTAATCTTTCAAAACTTCAGAATAAATATACACTGGAAGATAAAATTAGTTCTCTTTGGCACCTACTGTATACCATTACACTTTGCACATTTTGAAGATTAATTGTTTAGCTATAATTACAACAGGGCTTTCCATGTCTCAAACTGTACCAGTACAGAGTGTAAAAAATTTGCAAGTTAACAAAAATTAATATATAGTGCACATCTGAAAGTCCTAATATAGACAAAATCACTGTACAATAATACAGCTGTAATTTAAGGCATGATTTTTCAGAGCAAAATCTATAAAAATCAACATCATTTTGCAAAGGATGCAAGTTAACCATTCAGTACTATATGTAAATGATAATAATCTCCTGGCACATGCAAATAAAATCAAGCTGAGCACTAGCAAATACAATTCACAAGGAATTACTATCTGCTTCCAATGAAGCAAGCAATGAGAAATCATTTTGATTATTTTTATATGTAGCATACTGACAGTGTGTGCAGACAGGCTGCATGAATAACATGAAAACTGTGTGCATGAACTTTCATTATTTTAGCAAATAACTGCCATATGAAACCAGGATTACACCTATTGAAACCAACATGGACTGTGACTATCCCTCATATCTTAGACTACAATATGAATTGATATTAGTATTTCCCCTAGTACTTTAAGACTGTGATACCTAATGACTGTATATCTATAACTACTGTCATTAGCAAAAAGCTTTGCTTTCAAATAAGTTGTCATCCAATGCCTCCTGTATCTTTACTTAATTTTGCCAAAAAAAAAAAGTTACCGATTTCATCAAGTACATCAATCCTTCTCATTCCTGCCTGCCTTCAGTAATTTCTTTCAATATTTATTGCCTTAAGTAATTTCTTTCCATATTTATTACCATTCTGGTTTTTTGTAATTTATAATCTTTTCTAACCATAACAGCCTCATTTTAAGTTCTTATTTAACTTTCAAAATTCTCTTCCAAAGGAAACATTAAAAATCCCTGTAATTTTTCATCTACAGACCTCAAAAATTTCTTGTAGTTTCCCAAATAAACACAATTTCCTTAGAAAATTATTTTTTCTCACCAGTTCTAAAATATATCTCACTCCGAATGACATTCACCCCTACACCACTTTCCATGATAACTTTAACATTATCAAAATACATACTATAGTTTATCTCTTAGCTACTATGACCTTCCTTGCCCTCTTTCATCATACAACAACTGTAGGCAACATATCCCAGTATTACAGCTCTTTAAAACATATCCTCAAAAACATGGTCATGCTACTACCTTACTATTCCTTTCCTGCCTCTTTAAAAATCTGAAAAACCAACTAGCTCATGCTGCCCACCGCCGTATCACAATTATGTTACCATATCAACTCATACTTCTTTTCATTAATAACCTGATAACTAACTATTAATTTTTTACTACTTAAAAAATATGTCCTAACTGTTCCTTACATACAAATCTCCTATTTTACTTATACTTTTCAAGGCTGAGTTCTGATGCATTCCCAATTGTGTTCGAGTAAAACCAGGCTTCCACTATATGAGAACTCCACCACTAAGGAAGTGGCTCCTCCTCGCCTCAGGTTATGATGGCAATAGAAATGGGTACATGTATCTGAAAATATGTCAATCAACAGCAGCAAAACTTGTCTGAAATACTACATTCTATTTCTCTACAACCAGTTTGTTGATATGGAAAAGTTGAGTTAAAAAGGTGTTGGCGGTAAAAATTTTCTGACCTTATTTGCAACTGCCCATTAAAGAAACAATGTCTGTGAACTGCAACAGTACTGCAGGAACACAGGATTTAACTGCTCACGGTGTTTAGCAAACTTAATTCCCTTATACTGCTACAGGAAAATGCATTACTGTAAACAAAATGTTTTAGGAGATACACTGTATAGGAAGTATCAGGAAACAATTACAACTACAATAATGAGAGCCATACCTAACCACCACCTACCAAAATTTGCCTGGCCCAACCCTTTACACTGGGGATATGTTATTTCTAACCAACATCAATGCTAAGCTCTAGTATTACTTATCAACATGTCAGTTATGCTCTAGAGCTAACAATCTTCTTTCTCCATTCGGTAAGGGAATCTACTGATATCTAATTCTATTATGTTTCAATTAAAGAATGATAAAAAATCAAATAAATGTTCAACCTTGGATTTAAAATTTATTTAGATGTATATAGCTGATAAAATATGACCGAGTTTAACAAATGTACGCATGAGAATTGCCTCCCTTCTGAAATACACAAACTTTTGAAATCCCCTGAAAAGCAACACACCCAAAAGGCTTGCTCTACAGTAAAGCTACAAAAAATAACTACCCTAATCTTTGGTGAAGCAAATTTACAAGCTCCCCCCTCTCCCACCCTTATACCTAATACCTAATGTACATTTATTAATCTAGCCTCCTGTGGGGGCAAGCCAGCCTCAATGGGTGCCGGTCCCAAGCCCGGATAAATAGGGAGGGTTGGTGTCAGGAAGGGCATCCGACTGTAAAAAACCCCACGCCAAAACCAATGGAATGAGTCGTGATATGATGAGAATAGGGCTAGGGCGTACTCCGTAAACGACGCACAGACACATCGCCCTAACTCTGTGACAAGGCGAGGGCTACTGCATCATGAGCGGGTGCAGCTAAAGAAGCGAGCTCTAAATGTGATCAGAATAGGCCAGCTCAATATTGGGTCTATGACAGGAAGAGGAAGAGAGTTGGCAGAGTTAATGAGGATAAAGAGAGTGGATATTTTGTGTGTGCAGGAAACTCGATGGAAGGGTAATAAAGCTATAAAGAACTGGGGGATGGGCTATAAGTTAATCTATAGTGGAGCAAATGAGCAGGGTAGGAATGGCGTTGGAGTAGTGTTGTCGGGGGAAAATGGAAGAATGCAGTGAACGGAAGTGAGTAGAAAAGAATGACCGCATTATGAGAGTGAAGATATGTTATGGAGGGGAAACAATGAACATCATTAGCGCTTATGCTCCACAAGTGGCTGCACAGAGGAAGAAAAGAGCCGTTTTTGGAACGAAATGAGTGAGGAAACGCAAGAACTGGAAGAGCAGGAGAGGACTGTAGTGGGGGCAGACTTTAATGGACATGTCGGAAATGAAAAGGATGTAATTGAACGTGTGCATGGAGGACATGGGATTGGGGAGAGAAACCCAGAAGGAGAGAGTATAGTAGACTTTGCCGTGTCCTTTGATATGGCAATAGTGAACACATTCTTCAAAAAGAAGAGGGAGCACTTGATAACATACAGGAGTGGCGGTAGATGCACACAAATAGATTACCTCCTTTACAATAGATCAAGGCTAGTGGAAGTTAGGAATTGTAAAGTTATCCCAGGTGACCACGTGGCCCCCCAACATAGGCTCCTTTGTATGGATTTAAAGATGAAAAGAGAAAAGAAAACGAAAACGAATGGGGTAAAGAAAATCAAGTGGTATAATTGTTAGGGAGGAATAATGATAAGAAGAGAGAGTTCAGGAGAAGAGTGCTGGAGAGGTTGATCTGGGAATTGAAGATGTGGGAGAATGGTGGAGGCATAATGCATCAGTGATTAGAAGACATGGAAAGGAGATACTAGGGGAACATCTAGAATAGTATGGGAGGAAAAGGAGAGCTGGTGGTGGGAAGAAGAGGTGGGGGAAGTGGTGAAAGGTAAAAGGGAGGCAAAGAAAGAGATTTGAAGAGTCACAGCTGCAGGAGGACAGAGAAAGATTAAGAGAAAGAAACAAAGAAGTAAAAAGGGTGGTAGCTCAAGCTAAGGCAAGGACATATGAAGAGGTTTATAATGAACTGGAAAACCAAGGAAGGGTTGAGTAAGATGCTCAAACTGTCAAAAGTAAGAAATAAAAGAACAAAGGACATCACCCATATTAAGCAAATGAAAGATAGGAATGGTACTGTCGTAAAAAAGGAAGAAGACATCCTGAAAAGATGGAAAGAGTATTTCGAACAACTGCTAAATGAAGAAAATGAAAGACTTGTAAGAGAGGATGGACAAGTAAACATGGGAATGGTAATGGGGATATCTATGGGATGAAGTGATACGAGCCTTAAAAAGAATGAGAAATGGGAAGGCAACAGGACCTGACTTAATCCCAGTCGAAGTTTGGAAAGCCTTAGAGAGGAAGGGGTAGACATCTTGTATGATCTGATGGTAAAATATAATTCGAACAGGAAAAGATACCAGAAGAATGGCGGGAAAGCATATTGATACCTATATTTAAAGGTAAAGGTGATGTCCAGGAATGCAGTAATTATAGAGGTATAAAACTAATGTCTCACACGTTGAAGATTTTTTTTGGAAAGAATCATAGATAGCAGGCTGAGAGAGGAAGTTAGAATAGGGAAGGAACAGTTAGGATTTATGAAGGGAAGCGGGAAAACGGATGGAATATTTTGCATAAGGCAGCTAATGGAGAAATTCAGAGAAAAACAACGAGACCTGCATCTGGTATTCATAGACCTTGAAAAAGGCCTATGACAGAGTGCCAAGGCAAGAAATATGGAGATGTTTGAGGGAGAAGATGGTGCCGGAAAAAGTATGTCAGAATTATTCAGGAGATGTACAGGAATGTGTATACTAGAGTGAGGAGTAGTGTTGGTGAGACGGATGGATTTGAGATAGGAGTTGGATTACACCAGGGGTCAGCACTTAGTCAGCCCATTCATCTTCAACATCGTGATGGATGTAATGACCAGGGATGTTAGAGAAGCAGTGCCATGGTGCATATTATACGCGGATGACATTGTGTTGTGTTCAGAGGGGAAGGAGGAGTTGGAGGGGAGGTTGGAGAGGTGGAGAGCAGCACTTGAGGAGAGAGGAATGAGAATAAGCAGATCAAAAACCGAATATATGTGTTCTAGTATTACTGAGGACGGTGGAAGTAGCATAAGATTGGGTGGGGAAGAAATAAAGAAAGTACAGAAGTTCAAGTACTTAGGGTCCGTATTGGAGGATAGTGGAAGCATGACCAAGAGGTGAGACACCGAATTCAGGCAGGATGGAATAATTGGAGGTCTGCATCAGGGGTACTCTGTGACAAGAAGGTCCCTCTGAAATTGAAAGGAAAGTTCCATAGGACGGTGGTCAGACCAGCAATGTTATATGGAACAGAAACGGCAACCAAGTATGAGGAAAACAGAGGAGAAGAAGATGGATGTAGCAGAAATGAGAATGTTGAGATGGATGTCGGGAGTAACAAGGGAAGATAGGATTAGAAATGAGTATATAAGAGGATCAACAAAGGTAGCTGAAATATCGAAGAAAATACAGGAAGGAAGGCTTCGATGGTATGGACACCTGTTACGAAGGGAGGAACGTCATGTTGGAAGACATACGATGGAAATGGAAGTGCAGGGTAGGAAGGAAGAAGGGAAGACCAAGAAAGAGATGGCGTGATTGTGTAAGGGAAGATATGGAATTGAAAGGTATAAATGAGAACGAGGCACAAGACAGAAATCGAGGAGACGACTCATTCGTAATGGCGACCCCATATAAAAATGGTTTAAGCTAGGAAGAAGAAGACTAATGTACATTTATTCTCCCTCCCAATTGGCTACATATCAAACTGAAACTAATACTATTAACCAATTCTAAGGATGCAACAGATCTTTTCATGGGACAACTGGGTTACTCAAGCATTTTTTTGACATTGCTCTTCAAAAGATCTGACATCTTGAGCCACTCCTCACTTACAAGTAATTTAATTTTTAATCATGCAAAAAAAATATAATCTATAATTTAAGTGGAAAAGTAATGAGTTGTCCACTTTTTTTTCTTAAAAATGTCTGAAATACAGAATCTTCCCTTTAGTTTAGTGTACGAAATACAGAATATTCCCTTTAGTTTAGTGTACATTTTTTAATAAGTATTTTCACAGAACATAATAAATTGTGTGAAACTGGATCATTTGGCTGACTGCACAAAATATGAAATTTGCTAAAACATTCTTACATATTTTGAGTACTATACTGTACACTGTAATGAAAGGCTAGAGCTTTAAAAACTTCAGAAAATGAGTCAAAATTTAAGCGAGATAAGCACATAGGAGCAGATCTTCCCAGTGATACTTTCCCTTATGATTTGCACAATTAATATACATTAATTCTGGAGCAGGGCAAGGATTAGGAGGAGGGAATTCTTCCCTTATGGCAGAGTTCTCACCTAGCATAATTCCACTGAGCTCCAATGTAAGTACAAAATCAGAGCTCAAGTCATCATCACCCATCATACAGAAAGGCAAAAGTAATATAAGATTCCAATAACTATTCACTGCAAAGACGTTTTTTTTCAACATTCTTTAATGTTTTCCTCTTAATCCCATCATTCTGAGCACAGTCTTCAAGTATATGTAAAGTAAGTCCTTTTCAAGACTTGTAACATTCACTAATTCAAGTATTATCATGGTTGTTATTTATAACTTATTTTCCTAATCTCCTGAGGTCTTTCAAAGATTCGAAAGCTCATAAACATTCACTTTCCTCTATTATCAAATTATGAAACAATCTGATCAATCTGAATACGTACCTTGATATCCATCTTTCCTTCATTTTCAAGATATAATTCAAGTATTAATATGGTTGTTATTTATACATTTTTTTCCTACTCTCCTCCAGGCATCTCTTACTCAATGATTATCAGCATATTTACAACTTGAGGTCTTTCAAAAATTTGAAAGCTCATAAACATTCACTTTCCTCTATTATCCAATTATTTATGAAACAATCTGATCATTCTGAATACCTAAAATAACCTATTGTTTGATATCCAAAACAATCTGATCATTCTGAATACCTAAAATAACCTATTGTTTGATATCCATCTTTCCTTCATTCTCAAGTTATAAAATACTTTCCATCTACGACAGTTTATACACACTTCTTCCAGACTGTCTCTTGCTGATACTAACCCTGCTTCTTCCTAAGAATTCTAACTTTCTATAACCCTAAAATCAAAATAACCATAATTTTATGAACAACAAGAAGTGCCAAAGAGGAAAAGTGCATTTAATTACTGGATGGAGTGCCAAACAAATATAACATTCATTACACAACAGGGGAAATTGCTGTTGAGTCAAAAATAAGAATGAGGGATAATGAGCTAGAAACCTACAATCAGGATGAAAACATGGTAATAGTACTGCACTAACATTTCTGGGAGTCACCGTACCTTGATCTAAGAAATTATATTAACCAAAAATCCAGACCAACTGTAAACAAATGCATACTTACAAAAAGGGGCTAAAATGAAGCATATGGAATGCAAGAAACAATCTAACAACTTTGTAGTACATTGCTCTCTTAACAAATCAAGTGATAATACTATCACATAAACACTGGACTAACTAGAGAGAAAATGTAAGCAAAATGTACTGTAATATAACTAATGAAAAAATAAAAAATAAAAAGAAATCTTTGCCCAGCAGTAGAAAAACATTAGTATACTTTCCTGCACACTGGGATCACTTTGAACTCAGGATATTGTCTCCAGGTGGTTAAAAGGATGGATCACTGACTTTCCAATTAGTGTATACTATAATAATCTATTCAAAACTGTAGAGTTCACCTTTCTTCCTCAATATCTTCTAGTTTAACCTATCTTATTAATGAATGAACCTCTGGGAAAATTATATTTAGTTATGATAAATGTGAAAAAACTTTAATTACCTACATTTAAAAATATACTGATGGATTATAATCATATAGACATTGTGCATACTCTAACTAGCTTTTACTAAGTATCGTTGATCAAAATAATGTGGCCATCATTCAAAGGATATATAAATTTTCATGCAAACCCATTTCCTTCATAATATAGTCTATTTTGTTTTTTGCACAAAATCCCAAGCACATCACTCCCCTAGGGAAAGAAAAAGATTAGTGTCAGGAGGCACATGTAGGTTGGCACATGCATGTATATTTTCTCAAGTCCCCAGTAGTTAACTAAACAAATCTTGGATAGTCTGATACAACTGCAACAGAGGCATGGGGCCAAGAAAAGGCAATTACGTTTAATGTGTTTGTTTTGAAAAAATTCATTAAAAAAAGAAAATTGCTTCATCACAAATCATTACAGTCAGATTAGCAACTTGGGTGGGAGGTGCGCTAAGCTTCTGAGGCTCCAAGTGCAAGATATAGGTAGAAAAGACCTGGGGAAAAAAACCAGAGGTTTCAAAAGAAAATATGGAGACAAGAGCTGGATTGCAAGTAAACTGGAGGTATGTAAGCATAGATGTGACCATACAATAAGCTGATTACTCTCTTGAGAATGCTTATCAGTAGGATAAGTCAGAAGTTGTAATGCTAACATGGAGTCATGTTGAAATGGCTGAAAATGATTCTTTTAAAGTGGAAGCTTAAGCTGCCACAGCAAAAAAATCTATAGAACAAAGAAACAACAATCTATTACACAAGAAAAGTCTCTGGAATCCCAAATGTAGAGGGGGAAATGAAGAACTTGACATGAAACATGCAACAACCTTACTGAGAGGATACCAGGAGAAAAATGCATAGTGAGAGGACTAAGGAGGGCCTAGCCAATCAACCAATAGTGGAAACCAAACCCCTAAACTAAAGTGGGATCCCAACCGGGAAGCTAAGACTTTAGACAATATCAATTCTCCTTGCTGACTAAGCCACCCATGTTGACGACATTGAGTCCACAAACAAAAAAGTGAACAGTTAGGCTGATGGCAATCCTGTAATGTACTAGACAGACTATTTTTCTGGCATAAAAGATATAGACTAAAAAAGGAATGCTATAGGAGTTAATCAAATTATGTACATACTTTCTGTTACAACCACAGCACAACTTTCTTTGGATCCATGAATCTGACTGTAAGACTAACACCAAGTCTGGAAGTGAATCCAATGTCTCTGTAGAAAGCCCACTTCTTTCTGTGTTCAGTGGAGGATCTATTGATATACACAAAAAGAACGACCATTCCAAAAGAATCCCCCACTGAAGACCCTGAGTGTATGAGATCACTGGCCCTATTGGCTGCTAAACCTGCCTAGGTAGGCCAGTACAAAATTCTGTACAGTTTGTTCAGGTAACTGCACACTATTGGTCCTCTTGGCTGCTATCCAAAGGTCAATACAAAACTCTTAACAGGATGCTTAGGCTATTGCACATTACAAGTCCTCTTGGTTACTAAGTCTGCTAAAGCCAATATGTACAAAAATCCAAACTCGTTGTCCAGAATATTATCAAAAGAAGGTCCATGCTCTGCAAAATCCAAGATTATAATGCCTGGATCAGCACTGTCAAGAAATGTACTCTGGTTGCCTGCCGTTATATGAGTAGATCAACTCAGCAAGCTCAGATGAGTAATCAATCAGAAAGTCTGAGAAGAATGGGCAGAAGGTAGGGACATGGGGTTGGCAAAATAATCAAGACGACCTCTCTACAATGAAGGAGTACGCTTATCTGAGGAATAAAATTAATACTCAGAACCAAAAAATCTTTATGGTGTATGAAGTAGACCATAAGTTGTAGAAGACTGCCGTACTTGGTGTTTTCTAAGTGCAGGACAAAGGTGAAAACAGCAATTTCTTCTTTTATTACGTAGGTCAATAACCAAGTCAGTGCCCTACTGGTAATGTAAAAGATGTCAGGGTGAAGAGAGATCGCCATGAAAAACATGCCAGAACTGAGAAACCATAAATATGCACTTCAGTGCCTATTCCGCAAAAGAGCAAGTTCTATGGTATATGTTGCCAAGGCAAGAGAAACCCAAAATGGAACAACCACATACACAACAGTAAAAAGAAGCATTTTATTCATTTGCAGCTCAAGAAAATTTGTGGGTTGACTGTCAGGTCAGCTGAGTGGGCAATACCCCACCCACTCATCTCCTTGTTACAAAGTTTCATCAACCAAACCAACTCATGCCTATGGTATACCCAAGAGTCAAAGGTTTGTATCATCGTAGGAACAAGGAGAATGCAACATTAGCCCCCTTTAGACACATACAACTATCTATGTATAAATGGAAAGAAGTATTAAATGTAAACAATGAAAATGATATTTTTATAATAAAATTAGATTTTGTATATACTTACCCAGTAATTATATAGCTAAGAGTTTCTACTCAACAGCAGCATAAATACAAATTTTGCGGGTAACGCTTCAATGGCTCAGTGTAGGTATACAGTGCCGTCCCTCAACGGCAATACTAAGAACAACTTGGTTAATCATGTCGTTCTGTTTTATGCATATTGGCCATCAGAGGTGAGGCGAGTGGGCTCTGATCATATAATTACTGGGTAAGTATATACAAAATCTAATTTTATTACAAAAATATCATTTTTGTAAATGCGACTTACCCAGTAATTATATAGCTGATTCCACATTGAATGGAGGTGGGATCATGGGCATATTCTATTCCAAAGCATTAAATCATGTAATGAATTTGAAATATAAACATTGCTAGCATTGGGAAACAATGATTGTCGTTCCTATCAATTAACAGCTATGCAGATGAATACTGCCTCTGGTTGGTACTCAACTTAACTCTTAGTGGCGTGGCAGTAAAGCCAAGGGTCGCCTCCTACTTAAGGGGAACTTTGCAGCAAGGGGAATGCTCCTATGGCTAGCAAAGTATGATAGGTGCCCACCCTTGACCTGGGTACAGCACCAAAATAAAACAACAAGAAAACACTGACACTAACACTGAAAAAAACGTCATGAGCCATCCACTGAGAGTGGTGGGTTCTCCATGTACTCTGTATACCCCAACTCAGCACCTTACTGAAAAGGTGAAGAGATAATAGGAGAACATCCTATGCTTCCTTCTGCAATGTCATGCCAGTCACTAATAATGGTCTCGAGGTATTAATTTTTTTTTTTTTTTTTTTTAAGCTTACATAAAAAAGAAAACAAATATGATGAGCAGATCGTTTATGCCTCCAGTAACTCGATAGCAGAATGGGCTTAAAGAGCAACAAATGACTTAAAACTATGGAGGAAGAGGCTGTTCTTATATCCTTAGTTTTGCTCCCAACAAGGCTGAAAGATATTCCACAACACTGTGTGTTTCAAACATGAAGCCCCTTTAAAATAGAAGACCAAACGTTTAGACACTTTTACGAATTAAGAGAAAAATAGAGGACAAAAAACTGCTGTATTTGTCTGAACAATCATTCTGAATCATCGCAGTGGTCTATGCGTCAATTGTGACAAAGCTGAAGACTTCTGTTGTACTGAGGGTAAACAGAAAGACAATGCCGAATCTAAGGAGATGTAACTTTGTCTGATGATTCTCACAATAGTAATTGAGGACCCCAAACCAGGAACTATAAGCGAGAATCTAAAGCCAACCAGACATAAGTCAGTGATGGTTGGGCAGAGAGTTCTGAGTTAGGCGTTAACCCTCAATAGAAGATAAACAAACTAGGATAAACAAGATCTCAGTGAGTAGGTACTCACCCGATTCCGTAGGCTGACTCCTGAGTTGCCCGGTAGTGCATTTCGTCTTGGCATGCGTTCGTCTTATAGAGCTATAGAGTGCATAACAGATACACTCGACCAACTGCACGTTAAAAGAAACACGAGGGCAAACAACCCTCGTTTAGTGATAATACCAAACATGTGGTGTTGTTGCCAAACAAAACCACTAGACATCTCAAAGTCCCAACTGGAAACTAAGACCGTCTTAACTTTCAGGTTATTACGAACAACTCTGGTTACGATAAGGTACTATTTGTCTCGATCACACACTAGAAGGACTAACTTACCAGTGAGTGTCTATCACTCAGACAGTGCAATTGATAACAGATGCCTGCCGCAAGAATATACAAGTATATTCGTAGGCTACTGGTGATCAAACGCTCGCCTAATTCATCTTCGCTTCGAAAGAGAAAAGGAATGACTGGAGGTAGATATGCTTTATTACCTAATGAAGAGGGTATTCGAGATGCTACCCCGAAGGACAATTTCTAAGACAATAACAGGACACTGAAGACGACAAGTCCATGCTGAACTGGTTGTTCCCACAAACAAATGAACATACGTCTGATGATATCCTTCCTAAGATAGAACTAGGAGCATAGGCACTCGAATCCAAACTCTGGGGAGTACACTCTGTCGAGTTCCTATTATTTCCTCATCCATTACGGTGTAACCCAGGAATGTATGTTGGAGAGGAGAGAGAGAGAGAGAGAGAGACGACGCCAGAGAGAGAGAGAGAGAGAGAGAGAGAGGGGGGGGCAATAACGTGTGCAGGTCATCAACTTGCAGTGATGATATGATGATAGCAAAGTATGGACTAAGGAAAACTTATTCGCCTCGGCAAAAAACGCTTCCAGAAGGGAGAGCATGGGCTCTCACAGACCAAATGGAGCCCTTTCTTCCTACAACTGGTCAGATCGCGGGAACACGATAGTTGAGTGGAGTTGAATGCGCCAAAAGAGGGTGAGAACTTGCCACGTCTTGCCACGCATCTGTCTTCTCCATAATCAAAAATCTCACGAAGAGCTTACAGCACGACTCAAGTGATGTCCTAACCAAGTGGTGGGATAGGAGCAAACAAAAGATCCTGTAGTGTTGATGAAGACAAAAGAGGAGACTGTCATCAGGCAACCAACGACTAGCGCCAAACTACCAACAGCTGGTGCCAGGGAGGGCGTGGAAAGCTTCGGGCAAGCTGGAGCGTGGGAGTGTAGCTCCTCAGATGGTGCAGAGCGCTGGAAGGAGTTTGGTGTTTGACAAAAAAAAAAAAACACCACCAGATACCAGAGAGATCGAAGCGCCAAAACCTGGTGTCCATCCAAAATGCCAAAGCAGGCTCAGAGATCTGATCCACTTCCTCTTTAATGGAAAAGTCGGTACTTCCATCTTTAGAGCAAATATGAGAAGGCGAGCAAGTCCACACACCTGGCACAAAAGCTTGAGAGAGGACTGACTATCAAAAGCAAGAGGTGCTTACGAGATTGAACGCCTAGGTGTGCAGGATGCTCAAAATTAAAACTAATCCAGCCGTGTTCAGTCAAAAACCATAAACGCATCAAAAGACGCCTTTTCAGTGGCTGTCTGCCAATACCTGGGAACAGCCACAAGTTCGACCAAGGGGGCAACTATTGAGGGCAATCTTCTCCCTGGTGCAGAGAAGCAGGACTTGACTTTAAGTCTCGGAGATCCGAGGGGTCAGAAAGTCACCTCCTCTAACACACATCCAGATATACGCCTTTCCAGCGGCTGTCCATCAATACAGGTTCAACTGAGGGAGCGACTACCTGTATGCAACCCCCTGAACTCCCTTGGACCTTTGGTATGTCTTCTCCCCGGTGTGGGGGAGCGGGACATTGACCTTTGTCTAGGAGAATCAAGGAACAAGTAGCCACCTCCTCCACTGCACAACACTTCACTTTACATTGATAAATTCATGATAATCGAAATAGAATACTGGCAAAGGCAAGGGAAGGAAGCGCTGGAGCAAATGACTAAGACAGGAGGGCTAGTAGGAGAGAACTGGCGTCAGCTTTGGGAGGTGAGAGGTGAACACTGGGTATTAGGCATGCATAGGTGCCTGAAACATTGGGCGTTTGGCAGCCATTGTCAACCCAAACACTGGGCGCTTGGCAGTCACTGGTGCCCGAAACGCTGGGCGCTCAGCAGCTATTGGCGCCTGAAACAAAGGGCAAAATGCCAACGTCTCTGGAAATCTCAGTTGCTTATTACTTTGTGCAAATAATCGATCCGTAATCAACTATCTACCATATATGAAATTCTGGTATCTAGGCAAGAAGAAATGCTAACAAAAGTATGAATAACATTAGCATTTCCTATATTCAATCTTTGTATTTAAATAACGCAAAATGATGCTCAGACAGACTAGAGGCTATATGCCGGCATCTCTGGTGATCTCAGTTGCATATTACTGAAGAAAATAAGCGATCAGTAATCGAATATTAACTACTTTGTATGAAATTCTGGCATCTAAGGAAATGAAGGCATGCTAAAAATGTATACATATGTAAATAGCATTTTTATTCCTTAAAATCAGGAAAATGTACATGTACATTTTTGCATTATGTAAGAAAACAAAATCCACTCTTATATTGTTAATTACCGCTTTTACTCTCTAATTAGTGATAAGGGAATAAAATAAATATTTACAAATATATGAAATAGATTTCATATATGTATCTAGTTATGTATTGAAAATTAACGTAAATGTATATGTTTACGCTCTGAAATAAGATAAATCTATATCAAGTAGTTTTCACATTTAGTCTCAAAGCAAATCCAACTCTAACATAAAAGAATAAAACAGATATTTACAAAAAAAAAAAAAAAAAAAAAAAAGTAGAATGTCTAATTCTACTCCACTCGAGTGTCCTGAGCTCCAGTCTGACATGCCAGTTAAGTTACCGAACATGAACGTTCACAACTGTATGTCACCAGGAAAATACTCCAGACTGAGGCCATACCAGCTCTCTCTGTTGCGTACCGAAGTATGTACTGCAGAAGCAAAAACCTAGTAGTAGTTAATTATCGCTACCTTCCATGTGAAGTTGAAAATTACGATATTTACAACCCCTTGTGGGGCTTCTTTTACAAGACAATCGTAAATTTTACCTAATTTTCTAATAAATAATTTTATTTTGTAAATTTATAATTACTGCTCACACAATATCAAAACAGATAAGAAATAAAATAAGTAACAAATTCTTAGCAAATTTGTTAAAAAATATTTTTACCAAGAATGAAGATTCATTAACTTTTATTTTACTTTTGTATGTTTATTCTAATATTTCTTTGCACTTTGCAAAATTACATTTACAACCGACACACTATTGTAAAAGACAAGAACAAAAAAACAACAGCAACCCCTTAATGTATTTACGAGCAAATTTACAAAAAGACTTCATGAGAGACAGACATAATACTTTCCCCCTAGAAGTTACAAGGAGAACTGAAGCCTTGAGCCGCTGAGTTTTGATTTTAGCCAGTGCAAAAGTTGCCATTAGTGAATTTATTGGCGATAGAAGTATTGGCACCTCTTTCCTGCCCGATTCTTTCCAAGTTGATGGCGCTTAATTTTGTTTATCTACAGGATCAATCCGTCCACCACCCTAAACCTCTTATTACTACTCCCGAGGATCAATTCTTCAGAGTTAATAGTACTCGATTGACAGGAACAATCTACCTATGACCTACCGCAGCCCAACAATAACACCACTCTCTCCTTACTATATTTTCTACCTCCACCTTTGTCTCTGAAAAGGAAAGCGATAAGTATTCCAGGCACAGTAAACAAAACAAATGTGTTGGCCTAATGGCCATCATTTGGCCTAAAAGAAGGTATTAACATTCACAAATTACCTTTAAGGTAATTATATTCACTGACGATTTGTGACTAGTCTATGATCGGTAAACATAATCCCAAAATCAAAATATCACCTAATGGAATGATGCAACACTCCTGCAATGGTCCAGAATTACTTTAAAGGTAATCATTAACGGGCGACTTACATGTGGCTTCATCCTGGTAAGTAAATAAATGCAAAGGTTTTGGGATAAAAAAATGGATAAATTTCTAGAATTATTTTAAAGTAATCATTACCTTCGGCTTGAGAATAGCCTTATTTTAAGGTAATCATTACCTACAGCTTGAGAATAGCCTTATTTTAAGGTAATCATTACCTTCGGCTTGAGAGTAGCCTTATTTTAATGTAATCATTACCTTCGGCTTAAGAATAGCCTATGTCCGGTGAACAATCACGAGTGTAAAAGGATTGTTCTAAGGTAACTGTTACTAGAGCGGTGTCTTGCTAATAGCTCATGGCTGATAAACAAACTCTAAATACGAAAGTTTGGCCTAAAGGAATGACGTAACATCAAGATTAGTTACTAAAGACAATTCTTAACCAATGACTTACATTAAGCCCGGACACTAAAAAGATATATGCAAAAGTATTTGATTTACTCGAATAGTGATCCCTTCAAGAACTATTTATAAGGCCATTATTATATCATTATTCCCGGAGACTGCAAGTATCCAGCTAATGTTAAATCTGAACAAAATAAACAAGACATGACTCATCCTGTTCCAAGGCTATGAATGCGTTCCAGTGATTGTAACACTATCGAAATCCGGTGATATAACCGGAAATAGGAATAAGCTGTTGTAAGCACTCGATGTGTCGTTGAGCGCGGCAGAAAACAGAATGACGTGATTCGCCAAATCATTCCTAGTATTGCAGCTAGGGGACGGCCCTGCATACCTACACTGAGCCATTGAAGTGGTACCCCCCAAAATTTGAATTTAGATTGCCATTAAGTAGAAACTCTTAAGCTATATAATTATGTGCTGGGTAAGTCACATATACAAAAATTTATTATACAAGACAAATTCATATAAACTGTATAAAGCAGGGCAGAAGACTGCTAATTCATCCATACTATAAGATGAAAGAAATATTCAAGTAACCATGAAATACAAATGATCAACTGGGAGTAAATATGCAAACAATAAGGTAAAGAAATTTAAAAGTATACCAATATGAACAATAACTTGTAGATAGGACAAGATATTAATGCCTATAATGGGGTAAAGGGTATCAAACAAAAATGTTGCTGTGTGGGATGAATATTAGGGCATTATATCTTCCTTCCTGGAAATTACTAAACTGACCATTGAGGCTAAAAGGATACAGGGTTGGCACTATCTGCTATCAAGACTGCAGGCTTACAAGGTGCTTAATTCATTCAGCTACAGCTAAGACACTTTCTTGTCATCAAGAGTAATGTCGATACTGAATTTGTCTTTAAAGAGGGAATTCTACATGAGGCACATATCTTCACATCACAAAAGGGAGATAGTACATGGTGCCAATATTAAAAGCAGGACTAATATGACTAATTAAATCTAGTGCTATCAATAAGCTACTTGGCACATTCATTAATACAACCCTTGACCTAAAAAAATATACAACAGCACTGAATACATATCAAGTTTTCAATTCTCATACCTACTTACAGTACAGCACAGTACAGTATATACACTACAGAAAGAATTAGGGTTTGAGGTCTGTCATCCTTATTCTAAACTTCTAAACTGGGAAAATATCAACACTAACTGTAAACAAAATCAAAGTTATTCTCACCTAACTGCCGGGAAAGGCTTGGAGAAATGCTGTAATCTGGAATTACCCAAATGGAAAAAATTACAATCAAAACAAGTTGGAGGGAACAATACTGTTTTCAAATTCTATAAACTGATAAACAAATACAAACACTGTATACTAATTCATATAAAATGTTTAAAATCGCTTTGGTTATTTATGTAAACACCACAATTTTATACAATCTCAACAAAGCATTAATCACTATCAAGTGAATTCCAACATACATAATAAAAAAGAAAGACCACTGTTCAAGACCCAAACAAACAATGACAATAATTAAATTTCAGTAAACCCTGCACTCAACAACTGTACTAGTTGTAATGTATATAGCCAATCAAACAAATTTAAAATCTCACATCTGGAACCTCTTAACCATCATCCCTTAAGAAATCCAGGTCTGCAGTAATCAAATAATCTCACAATACTTGACATAACATACATGTAACTCCTTCAACTGACTCCTCTATCCAATGCCCGTACCTAGTAGCACCAGCATAATATATTACTGGTTCTCGAGGCCACCTAAACAACTAAAATTCCTTGGCAAAGACTGTCAAATCCATACAGGAAAACAGGAATTTACATTTTTACGTATTAAATTATAGGTTTATGTGTAACCTTTAACCAAACTGTACAATGACTAAAAATATCTTCAACACAGCGGCTATTACAATTACAGACTAGCTGCATGTTCACATGTCAAGTTTGTGTATTGTTTACTCAACAGTAGGCCAGAACATGATAGTAACATGGTGAATAAAATAACCTGCAGCAGCATCGCTTTCGCAGACATGTACAACACTGAAAATTAAACAATTGCATGTGCATACTGGTAGTTTGTGGGCAAACTACCAAAGAGCTCTAGCAATTGGGTTCAATGCAAAGTATCCACTGCACTGTCATTGGGCTAAGTTCTTTATCAGGCACCTCAGAGAAAAAGATCATCATTATTCTTGGCAATTCTCCGATAAAGTACTTGAATTCCACATACACTATATCAGAAATATTTAAATAAAAGTTATTTTGGCATTGTATCCATAGAATATATGGGGCCTTTGAATAATAAGGCATTTACTGTATTTACTGCTTTCCATTCTGAGTTCTTGGACATTGGGAGGTGACTGATGCTTGCAGTGCATGTGTTAATCACACATGACTATGTAAGCTTTTTCTTCCCTATTATTATGCAATAATCACCTACAACTTTACATCAAAATATCATAAAATTCTATGCTGAAGCACCTGGATGTTTTTTGACTATTCGCCATTTTCAGCTACAAACACATTCAGTTTCAACAATGGCTGCCATTGTGTAAGAACTGCAAGGGCATTCACTTTACTAATTTAACAAAACCTTAAGAGCACAACAATTTATATCCCTTTCCAATTGCTGTAATCCATTCCACTGATAAATGTACCTCCTAAAGTGACTGAATTACTGGGACTTAGACAAGAGGCACCTCCTAACCTTAAGGCAATGACTGTTTGTTTGTTTGTA
>NC_061101.1:23400063-23487853 GCF_015104395.2 Macrobrachium nipponense | reverse complement strand
GAGGCAGTAAAATCTTTACTATAATATGTAGGTGAAAGCAGTACCAATTCACATAAAAATAAAATTTTATTTCACAATATTAACATAAAAATCAGATGCAATACAGTAAAAAAGAAAAAAAAATTAGCCTGCTCGTGTCAGTGTTCGGTGGGCTGAGTGAGACGATATAGAGAGAGGAGAGGAGAGGGAAGAAGGGCTCTGGTTCCCAGTGACTTAGCAGCTGGGCTGGGATGATTATTTGCCCATTTCTTTCACTTACACTTGACCTGCCCAAATCACTTTTTTTTTTTTTTTTTTTTTTTTTTCTTTTTTTTTTTTTTTTTTTTTTTTTTTTTTTTTTTTTTTTTTTTTTTTTTTTTTTTTTTTTTTTTTTTTTTTTTTTTGTTTTTTTTTTTTTTTTTTTTTTTTTTTTTTTTTTTTTTTTTTTTTTTTTACGGTATTACACCTATCTAGTGGCAATTGCTTTTTACAATTTTTTACTACTATAAGAGTAACTCGGCTCTGTAACAAACAAACTGGGGCCGTTTTCAGCTTCTGCATGCCTTCGATTGTTTGTTTAAACGGCTTCCTTGTGAAAAGTTATTTTATATCTTTCCTTTTCTTGCATTCTTGACTTATTACTTGTTTCCAAAATCCTCATTGTTTAAAAAGTGGGCCATTTACCCAACAGTAAGTTGATGTATTGTGGCATAATTATGTAATCTCTTTCGTGCACTTAAGATCCAAGTGTAAACACGGAGTACACTCTCTGTCTCTCTCTCTCTCTCTCTCTCTCTCTCTCTCTCGTCTCTCTCTCTCTCTCTCTCTCTCTCTCTCTCTCTCTGACACACTATTGCTTTCTTTTGATTATCCTTGTAACTAATATGTGAATAAAATTGATTTTGTTATCAGCCTTTGGGTACCGCAACCTATTCGGTTTCCTCAAAGGGTTCCTGTCTCTCCTCCCTCCATCTCCCACTGGCGCCATTTTCACCAAACAGTTCGTAAATCATACACAGAAAAAATAAAATGTCAAAAATTTTACTTCTTATAATGTACTGTTTCATTACTTTACACTCTTAATTTAACTTTTGATCACACTAATAATGGAAAATATGTGAAGAGGGGGACTTTTTGGGTTGGCTGGAATGAATTATCCTGATTCCCTTTATTTCTTATGGGATATTTTTTTTTCCATATTTTAACAAGTACTTCAAACAGGCTTCTGGAACGGATTAAGTTTGAAGTCTGAGGTACGCACTAGTGTGTGTGTGTTACTGAAATAAATTGCAATGGTTGAATAGCCCTGCTATATTGGCTACTCTGCCCAAAATATTTGTCTGCCCAAATCTTGCTAAGTGGGGAGGGACTGTAGCCCCTCCAGACCCCCTGGCTCATACTCCTATACCTCTATGTTGGTCTTCATTCTATTAATGTAACTTCTTATCTGCTATTTTACTACCCTTCAGACCAAGTGTTTTCATTTCTTATATCACCTGTCTGAAGCATCTCAAGTCTTTGAGATCTTCATTTGTCTGTTATTCAGCTACTGAACACCACATACCACACTCCTTCACATTGTTGTTCATGTCATTTTTGGCTAAAATCCACACTTTCTTCAGTGACAATTTCAAAACCCTCCTCCTCTTCCTCCGTTGATTTCAGCTGTAAGTCTGTTCTTAGCTGTTAATGGTGCTTACAACTTCAAGTTACAAAGCCATAAGCACCCTTAACTTGATAACTTTTCTTGTTGTTAGCACTTTCAACAGTGCTATAATTTGATGCAACATCAAGTTATGGAACTCTTTCAGCGTTGAAAGATCAAGTTGCTGTAAGTAGAGGAGGTGCTATATATATATATATATATATATATATATATATATATATATATATATATATATATATATATATATATATATATATATTATATATATATATATATATATATATATATATATATATAATATATATATATATATATATATATATATATATAATATATATATATATATACATCCATACACAGACGGTCCCCGGGTTACGACGAGGGTTCGTTCTTGAGACGCGTCGTAAGCCGAAAATCGTCGTAGGCCAGAACATCGTCAAAAATCCTAACCGAAAAACCTTACTTTTAATGCTTTGGGTGCATTGAAAACTATGTAAACTGCATTCTTATGGCATTTTTCATAAAAAAAAACCTTCAAATATTGATTATTTTGCATTTTTGGTGTCATATTTCATCTCCCAGATGAGTGTTGTAGGTGTCGTAACCCTGGAAATAACGTCTATTGACAAGCGTGGTACCTCGGAATGTCGTAAGCTGACTCCGATATATATATATATATATATATATATATATATATATATATATATATATATATATATAATATATATATATTATATATATATATACACACACACAGTGGTACATCGAGATACGAAATTAATCCGTTCCAAGGCGAATCTGTTCCAAGCCCTCAAAAAACACCCCAGGAAATTTCATAATACGTAAAGCTAAATTGACCTATAAACAATGAAATATTACAACAATTTGGACCATTCAATACCTAACTTAATACGTACTGCTAATATGTACTACTAGTACCTGTAAATAAAGTGTATTAGTGTACATGGTATACAAGAAATACTGTACGTACATATGTAGTAAAATGTGGAAGCCTACCTTTCGAGTGAGGCTATCTCCGAAAGTGGCAACAGGAGGAGGACAAACGGCAGATACGTACACTTAACTTTACAAAACATAAAAAAAGTCAGGAAAACAAACTAAACTTTATGAAACACATTAACAAAACTGTAACACTTAACTTTACAAAAAAACTCAAAATTAAATATATTTTTTTAAATTTTTTTTTATCTTATTTTATTTATTTATTTATTTATTTTTTTTTTACAAAATTTCAGCTTCACTACTTTCAACTTTGTTTTTTCGTAGTAGTATCACTTGGTTCTTCCTTGTTTCTTACTCCTACTAAAGGCCTCTTTAAAAAATAACTATCCAAGGAAGATGACTTCTGCCTGCTTTTGACAATGTTCCTGAAACGACTCAGGCAAACGTCATCGAACTGTGCAAGTATACGACATGTATAAGCCTTTTCGGGGCGTCTCTTTTCTACGAATTATTGCACCTTATGAAAAGCAGCTAGAGCATCCTTAATTTCTGCCGTTGTCATAGAGTCGTTGTCCTCCTCCTCGCCGCTGCTAGAGAACTCCTCTTGAACGACGTTATGTTGCATGGCTTCCAACTCCTTCAGGTCATCCATTGTAAGCTCCTCTTGGTGCTCCTCGAGAAGGTCATTGATGTTGTTCTCGTCGACGACCAGCCCCATGGACTTGCTGATCTCGTCAAGATCTGGTTGCGAAACAGTTTCAGGATCGTCAACTGTTCCTGAATCTGCAACACCAGCTTCGCCCACGTTGAATCCCTTGACTAGCATCAGGAACCAATGGGAGAGCGGGAGGATGGTGGAGAGTCTACTCAGTTGGCAGGGCGCGAGTTTTAAAATTGTTATCGGTGGTCTGGGCGAATCTCAGACTTTACAGCAACAACCTTTCATATCTTGAACAATTTTCGTATGTAGAGCTGCAAAAATCTTCGTATTTGCTTTTGTATCTCGAGTTTTTCATAAGTTGAGCCTTTCGTATCTCGAGGTACCACTGTATATATATATTATAATATATATATATCTATATATATATATATTATATATATATATGTGTGTGTGTTTGTGTGTGTGTATATATATATATATATATATATATATATAGATAGATAGATAGATAGATTAGATAGATAGATATATAGATAGATAGATAGATAGATAGATAGATAGATATTATATATATATATATATATCTATATATATATATATATATATATATATATATATATATCTAGGAGAGAGAGAGAGAGAGAGAGATTACATTCATGCTTTATTCACAAGATCAGTCTTTTGTTTGTGAGAAAAGGGAAAGTGGTCTCACTACTTGTGCATCGGGCAGACCTTGAGGTATGTATTAATAACTGCAGCTTTTGTGGTCCTGCATTGTTGTCAACAGTTCTGCCATTATTCCTTGGATACCTCTCTCTTGTCTTCCTCACTGGGTGTTTCACCTTCAATTATTAGAGTGCCAGCTCTCTTTCTTCCTGTCATCAATGCAGTGACCATTGCCACAATGTGCATCTTCCTTTATTGGGGAATGCTAATGTTATTTCTCTCATGGTTTAATTTAGGTCTGGGTTGTAGGAGTAAGTAGGATACAGTTTGTATTAAATTTTTGTTGGCCTTCAACAATTATTAAGTTTATTATAAGAAGTTGCACTATATGTAACAAGATCTAATACAGTGTTCATTAAGAACAAACCTGTCAGGTTAGCTATGTGAGTGTTTATTAACAATAATAATAATGATACTGCACTAAGCAACGTGCGTGTTACACATGCTTTCCTTGGTATGTGTAATTGTTCTTTTTGATATTGCTTCTCACTTGGTCCCTTAAACATTGGGTTCATTGTCCTTAATTCTAGTACTGTTTTGCCATCGTGGTTTCTCTTACCTTCAGTGCCATATCCTCCCATCACATCTTCATAACTTCATAACTGGTTCTTGTACAGCTTGACCATTTAGGTCTCTTCCCATCAGGGACTCCTCAGTGGTGTGATCGGTATGGTCTTGACTTGCCACCTCGGTGGCCGCGAGTTCAATTCTCGGTCATTCCACTGAGGGGTTAGAGATGTGTATTTCTGGTGATGGAAGTTCACTCTCGATGTGGTTCGGAAGTCACGTAAAGCCATTGTTCCTGTCACTGAATAACCGTTACTGGTTCCATGCAACATCAAAACACCATACAAACAAACCTGCTGATTTTGGTATATGTCCCTGCATTTAGTAACTTTTTCCCCAACTCTTGTTTCTCTGCTTCTGTAATCTCTGCTGCGGTGCATACAACAAGAACACTGCAACATCATCATAATCTTGTCTAGAATCTCATTAACTTTTATTATCCATTTTTTTTATTCCTCCACTTCTATCACATCTGCCATTGCATCAATTTTCATTATCCTTTTTCTTATTCCTCCACTTCTGTCACATCTGCCATTGCATCATTTAATTTTCTTTATCCTTTTTCTTTTTCCTCCACTTCTGTCACATCTGCCATTGCATATCGGAATAACATGCATTCTCAATTCTATCTGGTCTCACTATGGCTGTAGTCTAGATATTGCTATTATCATTTTTGTCAAATTTTGCCCTCTACTTGTGTAAACTGAATTCATTCTGTTCTTGCTTCTGTCTTGAGCACTTGCATTCTGGATTCCCATCGGGTTCAGGTGTCAGCATGAATTGATGACTTCTCTCCCATTCTCATACAAGCCCAAACCTTCTTAGTCATACCTCTTCTTCCCAGCTTTAACCCATTTTTATATGGGGTTGCTGTTATGAATGAGTCGTCTCCATCAATTTCTGTCCTGTGCATCGTTCTCATTAATACCTTTCCATAACAAATCTTCCCCTACACAATCATGCCATCTCTTTCTTGGTCTTCCCTTCTTCCTTCTACCCCTCACTTCCATTTCCATCGTATGTCTTCCAACATGATGTTCCTCTCTTCGTAACGGGTGTCCATACCATCGAAGCCTTCCCTCCTGTATTTTCTTTGATATTTCAACTACCTTTGTCGATCCTCTTATGTACTCACTTCTAATCCTATCTCCCCTTGTTACTCCCAACATCCATCACAACATTTTCATTTGTGCTACATGCATCTTCTTCTCTTCTGTTTTCCTCATACTTGCTGTTTCTGTTCCGTATAACATAGCTGGTCTGACCACCGTCCCATGAAACTTTCCCTTCAATTTCAGAGGAACCTTCTTGTCAGAGAGGACCCCTGATGCAGAACACCAGTTATTCCAACCTGCCTGAATTCAGTGTCTCACCTCATGGTCCATGCTACCACTATCCTCTAATATGGACCCCAAGTACTTGAACTTTGTATTCTCTTTATTTCTTCCCCATCCAATCATATGGAGCAGTCTGATGTATAGCCAATACAAAAGAAGCTGAAGACGCTGTTCGTCCAAAGATGGCGGCGTCTCCTTTCTTTTGTACTGACCCTTCCCATAAAACTTCTCCCATTGTTCCACTGACCAACCGCGATAAACTGTACAAGGATTGGTAATAGTACATACATTTTCTCTGCACCTACTACACGTTGGGTGAGGATCCGTAGACAGTGATGTTAGGAATTTTGAACAAGGAAATCCACTTACTCCAAGGCATTTCCTTTGTCTCTTGAGAGATCCTGAAGAAAGTTCCGTTGGTGAAGCAAAATTCTGCATGTCTCACAACTTACACAAACCTAGCAGATCACAACCACACTGAGATCACCCAGAGAAAGAGAAAAGGAAAGCTATGAAAATAAACGCAAACTAAACTGGCTTTAAAGAGAGAGAGAGAGAGAGTAATCATGTCCTCTCTTGAAGGCGGTAGGAAAGTAACTGATAGGTCACGGGATGCCCAGGGCATTCTGGGAACTACAGTGCTCTGTGACCGGGTACAGGTGCCAATAGTCCCTGGATCACACAAGTTTTTTTTATTAATTCTACTGGTTTTCCAGCTGGCTCTAGTATATATCCTAATGTTAAGACCAAAGGTTTGTTAGTTATGAAAAATACAAATTGATTAAAAAATTTTCATATTTCCACCATCCTCAATAATACTGGTGCACACATTCGGTTTTTGATCTGTTTATTCTCATTCCTCTCTCCTCAAGTGCTGCTCTCCACTTCTCCTATCTCCCCTCCAACTCCTCTGTCCTCTCTGGACACAACACAAAGTCATCCGCATATAATATGCACCATGACACTGCTTCTCTAACATCCTCGTTCATTACATCCATCACAGTGTTGAAGATGAATTGGGCTAAGTGCCAACCCCTGGTGTAATCCAACTCCTATATCAAATCCATCTGTCTCTCCAACACTGCTTCTCACTCTAGTATACACATTCCTGTACATCTGAATAATTCTGACATACATTTCCGCTCCATCAGGGTTGGCGGTTTAAACCAGTAAAAAAAAAAAACGTTTTTTTTTGGTTTTTATGTTTTTTATGGTTTTTTTTTTAAAATATTTTTTGGTCTTTATGTTTCCTTTATAACTTATTTTAGGTAATATATACTTTTGGCAACTTTTGGTGTTTTTATCAGTTACTTGGATTTTCAAATAAAATTTCCAAGGATTTATAAAGTTTGATGAATAAATTACAGTTAGTCCATCAGTGTCAATTTCTGTTTCCTAGTCTAGGATAATTAAAATAACAATTAATTACCCCCTGAAGCATAACGTCTTTCCATAACACATTTACTTAGCAACTTCATCGCCAGTTTCCAAGGCAACACAATTACTGTAATGAGCCTTCATTCTCTATTTGCCCTTCCATTGCTTGTGACATTTTTTGCAAATAGCCTACAACCCTTTCTGCCTTCCACCACTTTTTTTTCATAAAATTTCCAACTGGTGTCTTCTTTTCTACCTGTCATGTTGATCAGTTATTTTCAGCACTATGACCACTTGCAGTCATGCACATTATTGAAAAACAACCAGAGTGTGATTGTAGCCTACCATGACTAAAGTAACATACCACTATGCCAGGCATGCCAGTAGCACTAGCTTGGCAGTGTTCTAACAGTTTGCCAGCCAGCCATATTTATGATTAAATGACCATGATCATGATCATGTAATCATATTAATCTGCTATTTAAATCTGGTTTTTATTTATTTTTTTAGATGCAATAAATAAAAACCATTTTGAATATAGAAAGTCAGAACAGTTCATTAATAAGTATATAACCCTTAAAATGGTAAATTGGTAACTTGATATTTGCAATCAGATCCAAACTTGTAAACAAACTAGATACAGGTATTAGACATGACATCCACAAAACTCTCTCTCTCTCTCTCTCTCTCCTTCTCCTCTCTCTCTCTCTTCCTCTCCTCTCTCTCTCTCGTCTCTCTCTCTCTCATCTCTCTCTCTCTCTCTCTCATATGCAGTTGTTTGAAGTATTGCATTAAACAAAAAATTTGGACTTTCAACTGTAGTGCTTTAAAATTATAATATATATATATATATATATATATATATATATATATATATATATATATATATATATATATATATTACATATATATATATATATATATATATATATATATATATATATATATATATATATATATATATATATATATATATATATATATATATTACATATATATACATTACATATATATATATATTACATATATATATATATAGAGATTGTTAATTTTGGCTGTACAGATAATGGAACTATTAAATTTTGTTAATCCTTCTTAAAGTGTATGGATACATCATACTTGTATGTCAAATACATATAGGGCCACAGAATTGTGTGATCATCATTAAAATTGCTTTAGTTTTATACTGGCTAGCACAAAAATGAAATAAACCCATAAAAAAAACCATACCTAGTAGCACATAAAAATGAAAAAACTGTAAAAACATGGTTTAAACCAAAAAAAATCATGGATTAAAAAAAAAAAACCAAGATGTTTGGTTTTTTAAAAAAGCCATTGGTTTTTGCCAAACCTGCTCTCCATCTTCTCCCTCAAGCATCTCCATATTTCTTGCTTTGGCACTCTGTCATAGGGCTTTTCAAAGTTTATGAATATCAGATACAAGTCTTGTTTTTCTCTGAATTTCTCCATCAGCTGCCTTATGCAAAATATTCCATCCATTGTGCCGCTCCCCTCCATAAATCCTGTTATTTCCTTATTCTTACTTCCTCTCCTAGCCTGTCCTCTATTATTCTTTCCAAAATCTTCCATGTGTGAGACATTAGTTTGATACCTCTATAATTACTGCATTCCGGGACATCACCTTTACCTTTAAATATAGAAGGTTGAAGTACCACACCTATGTTTTGCTTTCCTCCTCTTCCTCCTTGTCTTCTCCATCTCTGAATTGGCAGAAGCATATTAAGGCCTTCCTAGTAGCTCTCCACAAGTGTGTGCTCAGTCCCCATAGCATGCCTCTGGTCACTCCCAGTTACATGCACATCTTATTGTGAGAGGGCCTGTTATGATAGTCTGATTAAGAGCAATGACAGGTTACCGTGTCTTCTTCAACTTGGGTATATGATCCCAGTCATACTGCCTTAGATTCCATAAGACTTGACAGTCCCTTGCTTGAGAACCTATGTAGGCCAAGTTGTTGTAAGTATTTTTGTCAGGTGGTTCAACTAATTCATGAATGCAATGGTCTTTAGAAAGCAACCTGAGCTCTTCCTTACCACCCAGTGGCCTCCTTTGATCGCATCTTGAATTTTGCCCCATGGTTTGCTCTTTTTTTGGTTTTTCTGGTTTGCACTTATGCAATGCCTATCTCTGGATTGGAGAATTTTTTTTCTTACCATTGCTCTGCCAAGCATATTCCTCCTCCACTGGTGCAACAGGAGGTGGACTATTTCGTGGAGGGTAAGACCTGTTCCCAAAGGAGGTGGTTCTGCCAAGTTTAATCCTCTTTCATTGACTCGGCAGCAGATGGAGTACATCCTGGTGAGACCTGTCCCCAAAAGGATGACCTATCTGTCTGTGAACTGATGGATGGTTAGGAATGACATGCAAAGGGAATTTTTTTCCCTTGAGGAAGAAGAGTCACAGAGTCATTCTCCTTGTCTTTCCAGGCCTCATCATGGTTGGATGATGACATAGTTGTTTTTTTATGGGGTCTCCAGAGTTGGAGGAAAAAGGAAAGTTTTGAAGGTTGCTGGTGTCATTAGGAAGGACATTAACCCTACTTATTCACCAGTTTGCAAACCCTGCGGGGTAACTGGTCTTAAAAAGGTAGAACAGTTTTTTTAAGGCCCAGTTGGTTTCCCCAGCATTTTTCTTTCTTGGTGATGGATCAGGAGACTTCCTGACCCTTTCAGCCTAGAAGGCACAGTGTGAATAATTGACGAGGACACTGATGTTGGCCATCCTCTTTCATTGTCATGAGTAGAGGGAACTTGTCATTCTATACTAACGTAATAAGGAAGCCATACACATACACCAGGCCCTGTCACCTCAGTCACATACCAAAATGTACAGTTGGTTACAAGAGTCATCCTTCTGTTCCAGTACTTGACGAGGAAGCTGACATTTGTGTGGGGGAGACCAACCCAGTATGTTTTTGTACTCAATAAGTTATATTTACTTTAAAATTGTTGTCATAAGACATCACCCCCAGATATTTGAAATTTATAGATGTAGACTACCAGTGAAATGTTTACTAAATGTTTATTAATCAGCATGATTTTTTGTATTTGCTAGTTTCCATGTCACTAGACATCTAAGCCAGGATATCATTCCAATCTTCCAAACAATTGAAGAATCTCTCTTGGTTCTTGCATTTATTTTGTTGTTAACTGCAGATAACTGGCTGATGAGTTGTTCTCAGTCACATCTATATTTATAAAAATGTATTTAAGAGAAGTGTCCTGGATATCCCAGAACATTGACAATTAATTCTCTCTATTTTTATCTTGGAATGTGCTCGGAGCTAACCCAATAGTATAAATTCTAGCTGACCTAGAATAAACTCTAGACGTCCTCTGTCATTTATAGATACCTTAGTTATGCATGATGCATGTTGTGCTTGATCTTGGATGTTCGGTGCTCATGTTTATTCATTCGCTTTAAATTAGTATATGTCACTCGAGCCTGGGGAATGTCTAGAAATTGAAAATTATCTTGAGACAAAACATTTGTTTCTTTGTTGTCCTAACCATATAATTTCTTTTAAAGGTTTTCCTCCTACTTAAGTGTCTGGTTAGTTTAAAAGTACAAGAGGAATAGTCAAACTGATTGATGAATTTTTTCATTAGGGTTTTTCATCATTATTAAAAATTTACAAAATTGTATATTCTCTTTATTAAACATTTTGGATTAGACACCAAAATACCCCAAGACTGTGGAGAGTTGGTAAAATACCCCTGGGCATTGGCAGAGTCTGTTTAATATGCTTTTTTGTTAAGTAGCAGCAATGTCACTAGTGAAAAATTATGCTATAAAGAAAAGCAAAGTTGATAGAATTCATAAGTGACGTAAGTGTTTAAAATGAATAATTTTACCAAAGCATTCTTGTAGCGTTCAGGCTGTGTGAAGATGTTTGCTGCCATTGACATTCATACTAAAATATAGTATGTTAGGATTTTTATATTAGCTTGAAGCTTTGACCTTGTTCGACCCTAGAGTTCATATTTCTTTTTCCACTCATTTGGAATGCTTTCTTCAGGTGTATTTTCCTTCCCATCATTTTTTAATTTGAATATTTTGAAGCTTATTTTGTTTGGAAGTCATGTTTACATTTTGCTTAGGTTAGTTGGTTTTTTCCCATTAGCTTAAACATGACTATGTAAAGAATCTAGTTTGACTACTCTTCCTAGAAGATCGAGTTTTAAGAAAGGGGGTCTGAACCCGTGAGAGAATAGGTAAACAGTTTCCTAAAAAACTCAACTTTCTGGGATGAAACACAATGGGAGATGTTCAGATTCATTCTATTAGTGGAGGTAAAAAGAATTCTGTCCGTTAAAGCAACACATCACATCTACCACAGGGATTTGTTACCACTTTTCCCTCCCCTTGTTAGAGAGAGGAGTAAGTGCTACTGAGAAACAGATTTTTTATTTGTATAGGAATACACAAATACTGCAACCAGTATGGCTTCGACACTCGCCTGTATCAGACCAGTTCCAGCTTATGATGTGTCAAATTCTTCAACCTGCGTGCCAGGAAGTAGACAAGGGAAAAAGAGAAAGGAGGAGACCAGCCATCTCCTTCATTCTCTCTCCCACACAGTCATCTTGGGTAAGATACCAACTGTCCCGCTGGAGGCACTGGATGAGTTACTCAACTTGATTGGCAGCCACCAGTGGACCCAAGGAAAAGTGTCCATGGACCTGTGGGCAATGTCCTTCAGGAAAAGGATGTGAACGTGGTCAACATGGTCTGCTGAAGCCAAGAACCTATGAACAGACAAATTCTTCTTAATTGCCAAAGAGGAAGTCATTTCTCTGATGTGATATGCTCTAACCTGCACAAACTCTGCGATAGAACTATCTGATAAGGAGTATTCCTTATAATCACCTCACACAGCTGCAATGATAAGGAGATCTTGGAAACAGATATTCTGGATGGACTGGTGCCAACACAAAGTCAATGACCTTTGGTCTTAGTTGGAGAATCCTCAGATAGCAGGACAGAGCTTTGACAGGACAAGGCAAGAACTCCTACAGATCATTGTCCAATTCATTCCTGGAGTAGAACGAAAATTAGAAACTTTTCATCATGAACCAAAGGATCCTGGGTCTTACTTTCGAAATCCTTGACAATTCGAAGACCACAGACCTCGCCCTTGGTTCTTCCATGATGTTAACTCTCTTTCGAGGAAGTCAATGCAAACAGAAAGAACTGTCTATGTCAGATCTCCTATTAACTATTGACATAGTGGTTACATGGAGCTCAAGTGAGACTACTCAAGACCAGAGTAAGATTGCACATTGCATATTTGAGCTCCTTTGTTGAATAGGACTGTACAACACTCCAAAAACCACCACTAATTTGCAGGATGAAGAGGTGTGTGAGCCTTTAAGGAGCAGGATCAGACTGAAGTTGGCCCCGCAGTTCCTGAAAGCCGAGACGGAAAGACCTTTTCATTTCTGTGAAAGAAAAGGAAATTCCATAACAAAGTCCCGGTAAACTGCTGACAAAGATCTCTTGAGATAGCTAGGCATCTGGCCCACTGCTTTGCGAGAAAACCTTCCCGCTGTCAGGATGTACTTGACAATCTCCAGCCGTGAAGCAACAGATTTTATCACCTGGTGGAATCTTTCCACGTGAGGCTGGTAAGGAAGGGCCCAAGAGGGTTTTCTCTCAGAATTGCTGACAGAAGATTTATTAGCTCAGGGAACCACTTCACCTGTGTACACAGGGGAATCACCAAAGACACCCTGAAATTTCTGGGCTCATAGTTCTGTCCAAGCCCTGATGGATCTGGCAGATTATTCTGTTCAGTACCTAACGTATCCGGCAGTTGTTCATATACGAAACAAACCTTCGGTCTTTGATCTCTGATGGCCGACGTTGGTTCGATCTCGTATAGTTAGTAGGAGAATGTGACCGCCTAACTTCTTCTCTACTTACAGATGTAGAGCGAGAACTCTGTCTATACCTCCAAGATGAAGGTTCTCCCAAAACTGAGCTAATTTCCTCACTATCTCTATTAATATCATTCAAGGTCATTTGACTATCATCTTCGATGCCCGCCGGGGAAGTCGACCTTGATCTCTCATCGAGGCAAACACCTTCCATCAGCGTGTCAGGAGAGGTTACCAACTCTTTATTATTCGACCTTTTAATGGGAGCTCTCTCATCCTTTTTCCATATCTTAAAAGGTCTTACAGGAGAAACTGGTATACGTTCACCATTCTTCATTGATTGCTGCCCACTCACCATTGATTTTACCAACAGCAACGGAGTCTCTGCTAAACGCTTTGTCCTCACTGCTGGCATCTCCATAGCAGCCGCTATCCCAGCAACCGTCGATGCTTTCGCTCATTCGGACGCCCGTAAATGACTTCGTCCTCTAGCATTAAGCTTACCAGCCACTGTCTTCTTTACTTTGTTGCTGACTGGGATGTGACAGTTCTGGCTCGAAGATGAAGAAGAATTCACTCTTCTCCTCTTGCCCCGAGGATCAGTCATGAAGTCCCGTATCCTCCAACGCTGGACTGGTATATGCAGTGACATCATTGAATTTTGCTATGACGCTGAACTAGAGGAAGAAGACAAAGAAAAAGGCAATTCACGTCTTTTCTTTTTGTCTTTCTTATATATCTTGTCCTCTAGAGCTTGTAATTTCTTGGTGACTGTGTGTACCAAAGAGTCAGAAAGCGTATTCGTCTCCGGAGGCAATAAAGTAGTGAGAGAAACAGTTGGCTGTGATGTCATCATGTCAGCCATGTCCGTGTGTGACGTCGGTTGTGATGTCACCACTCTTGTAGGGAGAGATTGAGTGGCTGCTGCTGGAAGCCCTGTGTGTGTTGCAAAACTGGTTCCAACGTTCTGCATTGCCAGAAACATTGATGTTGTCGTTGCCGTGGCATTAGCTCCCATAAAATACAGGCCAGGGGGATGAGGAACATTCATCATTGTCGGGCCCGGATGGAAACGTGCCGCCATGTAATGAGAAAGCAACCCCGCCAAGGTTGGTACGCCTGGTAGGCCTAACGCTGACCACGTTCCTTCCATTCTCTGCGCATCGGGGGCCGACACCTGGAACAAAGATGGCGATGCTCCCCCTCTCCCTGTGGGAATGACAGACCGTAATTATGTATAAAATTACCCAAAACCTCTCCTGGAGTTTCCAATAACAAATAGCTAGAAGAAACTGAAGGGGTATGGGAAACGTCAAAAGCAGGTGACGAAACATATGGAGCAGTCTGATGTATAACTGATACAAAAAAAAGCCAATGACGCTTGGTCATCCAAAGATGGCGTCGTCTTTTCTTTTGTACTCACAAAGTTACACACACCTAGCAGATCACACCCACACTGAGATCACCCAGAGAGATAAAAAAGGAAATATGAATAAAATTGGGCAAACTAAACTGGCTTTAAAACAGATCTGGCAGAACTGAGGGAATGCCTACTCTGAAGATTTTGCCAAAGATGCTAAAGAGCATCCTCTCTCTGAGGAAGAGGATCCTCGACTCCCAGTTTCTTGTTGCAGCGAGAGGAAAAGAGGTCTAACCTTGATTTTCTGTAAGGAAAAAACTGGTAAACCACCACTTATTGCTACACTTCACACATAGGTCTTTACTCCATTGTCTGGAATATCAATCAACACAAAATCCTCCTGCTTTGAGCTCCCCAGAGGTGCCGATTGCACACTGGTGCATCTCGACTGTCAAAAGAAAGGAAGGTTCTAGCCAACGATACAGCTACTCTAGGTTGTGAATTAACCACTTGCAAGGATAAGAACTGGAGTATTTAGCCTAGCTAAGAACTGAACCTATCATGCTAGGTTAAGATAGCTTTGACTAGTCAAGTTAGGCTAAGAATGTCCACTTAAGACTATGTTAAGGTAGCTTTAGACTAGTTAGACTAGGCTAAGAACTTAACCAATTAGCCTAGGATAAATAAGTCTTGAACTAGCCTAGGATAAATAAGTCTTGAACTACTTAGGCTAGGCTAAGAACTTAATCACTTGGACTAGGATAAGGTATCCTTGAAGTAGTTAAGCTAGGCTAAAGACTCATCAGTTAGGCTAGATTAAGGTAGCATTGAACTAGTGAAGTTAGGCTAGGCTAAGAACTCAACTGTTTAGACCAGGTTAAAATAACTTGGAACTAGACAGGGTAGGCTAAGAACCTAACCAGAACTTAACCACTTAGACTAGATTAAAGCTGGTTTAAACTAGTTAGGCTAAGGATATTGTAGCCCTGAACTGGTTAGTTAGCTAAGAACTCAGTACTTGCTAGGCTAAGAACTCAACTGCTTAGGCTAGGTTAAGAAGGCTTCTGAATTATCTAGGCTAAGACCTTACCCACGTAGGCTAGGTCGTGTTACCTACTTGCTAGGTAAGTATGCAAATACTTAGGCTAGACTAAAATAGAAAGGCCAGCTTTTCCTTATCTTCCTCATTTTACTTGAAGTGTCCTGGCGTAGACCCAAGTATCTAACCATAGAGTAGGCCTGAATTTCAGAGAAGGCCGTGTGGCTTGATTGAACGAATCCATCGACTTACATTTACACAGACGTTGTGAATGACCTTTTGGTAGGTTGTCATCGTTTGTCAGAATAACTATGCTTCTGAACACAATGTAATTTGAAGAGAAGACACTGGACGTGGCCGTTCGATAAACCATGTACATGAATTTGGTATACGTACACGTACGTGTATGTTGGTATACATCGATGGAAGATGGTGTACGGAAGCGGATGTTGGTGTACGGACATGGTCATGGCACTACATGTCCATGGATGTTGGTATACAGATGTGGGATGAAAATACATATCAAGCAGCTGGATATGTGCTTAATCATGTACATGGAAAAGCGATCGTTAAGTATGTGGCCGAGTGATGAACCATGTACACAGACCAGTGATGATACCCATACACATTCATGTCATGTGGAGTGAAACAAGTTGGAACATCAGTGAGAAGATCGCTCGGTCAATGCCTTCCTTCCACTAGCTCCACTTCCAACCTCATGAACGCGAATGTGTTGTGGGGGGGGGGGGGGGGGGGGGGGGGGGGGGGGGGACACGACCTTCTGTGGCAGATGTTGATGCACTCCTTCACTCGCAGCTGACAAAACCACAAAGTTCTTGATCCTCCAACAGCTGACACAATGGAGAAGAGGTAGGAGAAGGAGTGAAACTCCTCTCTCTGCGCAGTCTCTTACAAGCATGAGTCTGGAAGAGACCCTCCAGTACGACTTCATAGATACATCAGGAATCCTCTCTTGCAAAACAGAGTCCAGTCTCTTGAAGACCACTTAAACCAAAGCCTCGTTGGCTCAGCGAGATAAGATGATAAGGTCAAATCGGGAAGAAGTTATGTCATAACTGGAGGATGCGCGGCCACTGCATCTGATGTCATAGGCTGAGTGGACGCTGGGAATGATGTCATGACATATCTTAACACCAGCGCTGGTTGATGGCCTCATTGGCAGAGCGATAAGGAGCGACCCAGTGGGAGTCGACGATGAAGAAGAGGCTCTGCAAGGTGGCAGCATTCAAGAGCCAACGCAGAGGAGTCCTTGGGGAGGCGGGACTGCTGTAGGGGCCGGTGGGGAGATATGCACTTCCAATAAATGCGACAAAAGCCCATCCAGGAAGGAGAACCCCCGTAGCCCAAGCGATACCCAAACAATCTCAATCTTGGATGACTCCATATCTGAAATAAAGATATTAGATGGATTCCTCCTTTCAGTAGTAGAAACTCCGGGACAACTACTACCAAACACAGTAGTCCATCCAAATACCAGCTCCAGGAAGATCTTACTGATGGGTTACAACCGACTGCGATGGCGTCATGGACGAAGTTGAAAGTCACATCACTGCTCAGCAGGCATAGGAGAGATGCCACCTAAGTGGACATCACAGGCAGAAATTTATACGAATGACGTCACGACATGGACTGTACCTGAAGTCAAGGGTCTTGGTGATAGCAAAGATGGCAAAACAGAGCATCCTGACATCTCCTATAGATGGCCTCCCAGGACACGTATACATGATGGAAAGCAACGAATCTTCAAGAAAAAATCATTGTTGGAGAAATATGGGGAGAAATTGATCCTCAGAGCAGCGACATCTATGCAGTCGGCAGAACCCATGATGTCACATGCCCATTCACGACATCACAACCCATTCACAATGTCACATATATACTGTCACAAAGAGCAAGAGAACATTTTGAGTAGCTCATAAAATGCAAAAGAAAATAGTATTAAAATTATACCATTACCTAGTTGAACATCATATGTAAACGATGTTCACAGCAAACCATAAGGTTGGTATCCCCGAATGATGATGTTGAATTGTTCGGCAGGAAGGTGCTCCGAAATGGCAAGGAACCCACCGGCGACAACATTGACTGCTTCAAAGTCTCACTTCACAGCACAAACACACAAGTCAAATTAGTGAAATGGCATCTCTGTCAGATGGAAGCGAAGAAGAGGGCTCCCAAGTTCTGGGAGACCGCCGCCGCTGCCATTCCAGACGAAAAACAGGGCTGACAACTTCAGAGTTTGTAAATAAACAAAAATTCTCTCCCCCTCAGGAGGAAGGTTGTAACCTGAGAGAGACTAAAATATAATTATAATATGTGAGGAAGGAGGGAAAAACGGATAAGAGCCGTACCGCCCACACCCCAATTCTACTAAAATGACGGAAAGAGATGAGATGACAATCACGACTGGCCCTGCAAGTAAAAGGGAAGATCGAATCGTCCACCATTAAAATTTTTCCAGAACATCCCGAAACACACATTCTGAAAGACTAAAACATTACAAAGTTCCCAGACGTGTGAAAGATACACAAAAACATAAATGTCAATACACATGTTTTCACATTAAAACACTAAACCAAAGTAAATGGTCCTGTCTCTGAAGGGGCAATATGCTCTTAATAGATGGACCAGCCCATCAGACATAACGCAAGTGATGCTGATGCAGCGTTAAAGTCGTATCTACAGCAACAGCATCCATCCCAAGGAAGTTCAACATGGCAACAAAGAAGGCTTGTCTAAAAATGTGGGCGTCCACGGAACTTCTAGGCTGAATAAAAAGAAATAAAGTGCAGGCTATGATAAAAAACCATCTTGGAAAAGGAGATTGAAGCAAAACTCCGCTCTCCAAGGTGGTAAAAGAAAAGACTGGCGTATCGCAGGGGACCCCGAGCTTGGTCGATGACCAAACATCCGCCGTGTATATGCATAAGTTGCCATATGACACAGATTCTTTGTTTTACAATCTTTGATTGTTTTTACTGGTTTCCAGCTAGCACTAGGTTATCCTGTTGTTAAGACCCCAGGTTTGTTAGCTATGAAAAATACAAATTGATTAAAAATTTGTCATTTTTGGCACTTTTGATTATCATTAAGCTTGTTATCTTGCATTTCACAATTATATGAAACTGATTTAAATGTTGAATTATGTTGGATCCTGCCCATGTTGGCTTGAAGGGAAATGTGGAAGCCTAGAATGCAGCCAAAGCTGCAGTTACTATGACTAGTTAAAATGAAATTATCCTAGTCAGTGATTGACATCTCCAAAACTATCATTGTTAATAAATGGAAGACTTTTTGGACTAATGAACATGATAAAAACAAATTGAAGCAGATTAAGCTCACGATGGAAGTATGGTATTTATTACACTGCGACAATTACTTTGTAGTCATATATTTTGGGGACTAAGATTACATGAGACATTGTTTATATTATACTGTTAGTATTGTTAAAGTGATTTTGTGGTTTATATTGCTATTTTTAAGGATTAGTGTCGTTGCAGTAAAGTAATATGGCTGTTCTTCCTAAGTTCTTAAAAGGTTTTTGATTTATTATCCAGCAATCATATAATACATGTGCACATACCCCGTCCTTTTTATTTATAAACTATATTATAACATTGTCTTTTTCCTCATACTTGTTATATTAATACAGTACCGTATTTAGATTTATTCATTAGACAAGGGAACTTTCTCATTTTCCTTGTGAAGGTCCTCTTGCTCATTATCAGTCTTAACTAATTATGACCTCTGTCCCTTTCTTTTCAGGTATTCCTCCAACAGCTGCATATGGAACCACTGCTCCAGTTGTTAGTTATGGACAGATGGCGGTTGCACCCCCACCATCGTATTCAGAAAGCTTAACTCATCCCATTGTTGCTTCCCAGCCAGGTGCTCCACATCAGTATCCTCAGTATTCGTCAGCAACTGCTGCCGCTGCAGCATCAGCACAACAACTGCAAATGGTAAGAATAAATCTGGGTTTGCAGCCCAAATCCAGACTTGAGCTACCATCAGAGCTGCTAGGTGAAAATATTTAAAATATTTCTGGTATATATTTTGAAATATTAGGAATTGTTGCTTATTGATCTGACTTCAGCATGTTAACATGCAAGTAATACCAAAGGCTTATATGAACTGTAATTTGTTATATTTTTCAAAACAGTTTTTATTTTTACTGAAGTATACCAAAGTTAACATGGATTAAACAGTACTACTTGAAAATGTGTTGATGATATAAAGATGCTTGTTTACATCCTAGAATATTTACTCTGAGATTATTACAGTGCTGCTAATGTCTTCATTTTAGAAATAAGGCAGCTAACTTGAGAAATCATTGTAGAATATGTAACCCCGCATAAGTTAAAATACAAAAGAAATAAAATTCAAGAGCCAGTCTTATAATGATAATAATCCCTTCAGTCTCTGGAAGAAATAATTCTCTTTTGATCCAGAGGCTCAAGAAACAGCCATAACGACCATTGGGGATGATAATGCAAGTGTTTTAAAAGTACCCAAAATAAAAACGCTATGAGGAAAGGAAAGTAAAGTACAGTCTGACCTTTTTAATCCAGTAGACTTGGGACTTGGCAATTGTCAGACAAGAAAATGCTGGACAGCAAAAACTGACCTTTAAGGCTCCGAATGGAACCCCCTATGTAATAGCTTGGTATTGAATGAAATCAGCATACAATGGAGAACTGCGCAGAGCTAAACCTTATTTGTTTTTTGTTGGCTCAGAAAATCTCATGAAGAGTACAAGGCCTTGAACTGAGCACTCAGACGCCATTTATATAGGGGGACTACATCTGCTGCTTATTAAAGTGAGCTTTCATGGGACAGCTCACCACTGTATTTTTTTTTGCCTTGTTCACCAGTTTGATTTTCTTTAGAGAAATGTAAGAATATAAAATATTGTTAACATACCTCTTGGTCAAGTTATTGGAGTGTTTCATGGCCTATTTCAGTGGAGCCAGGACAAGTGAAGTAGCAGGTGTATGTAGCTATATCAATAACCTAAGTTCATTTCTTTCTCCATCTGTTACTCATCGTGTATTTGGAAACTATTCTTGCCAGAGTGAAAATGTATTTTGAGAATGATGTTAGGTGTTGTATTTTCCAGAGTATATTCAGAACTTAAATTTGCTTTACTTTGTATGAAAATATTTTTGAGAGAGCATAGATCAATGTATAGTGATGTCTCAGCAATATCTATATTGCTGTTAATCTTTAATATGTTGCTTTTTCAGAATATTCAGGTTGTTGACCGTGTTTGCAACTTGTCTTAGGTCATTTGTGCGTCCCTTACTGGTCGTTGGTATAGTGGTTAGTGTCGTGGTATGCCACTCAAATGTTGTAGATTTACGTATCTCCCAGGGAAATGAAGTCACTGGCTGTGCATCATGATTAGTTACTGCTGCAGTGTAGGGTCTGTGGTGGGAGGTTGAAACCAACATTCTTTGGAAGCTTGGATTTCAAGTCAATTATGTGTGTGTGATTGTTTCATGTGAATAGGTTTCATCTACTGAAATGATATGTAAATAATATTGCTGTTCTCTGGTGTGGATGTCTGCTTGTGTCAGGGATTTATCTCTTTTAGGTAAAGTGGCTTGTGGTGGTAGGTTTCTGTTTCCTAATATTAGCAGTTATGACTTGGACCATTGACAGATGGTCTCGTTTGTGAATTTTTCATAAGTTGTATTTTAACAGATCTGTCACATTCACACCTGATCTCTGATCCCATTTCCCTGCCGAGAGCAACCAGATTCACTGAACAGCAGCACCAATATGTAGTAGATGTGCCGTACTGTCAAACTTCTCAGTTTCAAATGTCATTTATTCCTCACAACCTTGGACTGTGGAACAGCCTCCCAGAGTATGTCATGCAGTTGGACCTTCAGAAGTTCAAGCGAACATGCAATGCTTTACAACCCTAATACAATTCAATTTGTATTTCCCATTACCTTCTGTCACTTCTTTCGAATGGACACCATATTCTTGGAAGCTTGAATTGCAAATCAATGGCCCATGTGCTGCTTCCAAATGAATAGGGTTCATCTTCTGAATAAGAATAATAATAATGAGATATATAAGAGGAAAAATTATTTATTGCTACTAAATATATTTTACTAGATTTAAAAAGAAAAATGATGTCAGATAACTTGATCATACTCAGAGTTTGTTATAATCTGCAGCGGTTCTTTTCGGCTTTGATTGGGGAACTTGCATTAAGCATAAACGTAGCTCATTGTCTCAGAAGTAACAAAGTGGTAGTATTGCTTGAGTGTATAGTATTTGGTTAACGCAAATGTTTTTTACTTGTAATATACTCGCTTATGTTCTTAAGTGTGCAACTTAGGACTCAAGGCTGGTTTGCATTAAGAAAATAAGGTGGTCAGAAAACATCACTAAAAGAAGAAATTAAGAACTCATGACAGGTTTGCATTAAAAAAATTAGATGGTCAGAAAACTATCACTAAAAGGAGAAATTAACTGTTACAAAAAGATGTACTTACAGAACTTCGCTGCTGCCCAGCAGGCACAAAAGGTCGCATATGCTCAACAGCAGGCATACCAGCAACATCAAATGTACATACAGCAGCCTACAGCTTATCCTCAGCAAGTTACTGGTTATTACCCTGCACATGCTGCAGCTATGCAACCAGGACAAAATGTGTTGGTAATGGTAAGTGTTAACCAGTTTTTATATTTGCTTTTTGTTCAGACACTGGAATGTTTTTGACTGATTTATTATGCCATGCTTCTTAATTGTTTTCTTGGTTGTAACAAGAATTTTTAAATATTTTTTCCCACATAGAGAAATTCTTCTATATATATTTATTCATAGAGAAAAGGAAATTCCTAAGCTTTCTTAAAATCCCAGATCCCTTGAAAAGGAAGTTGTTCTCTTGCAAGATAAAACCTGTCAGTTACCTTGGTCTGCTTGGACATTGCTTTGGGAAAATTTCTTACGGTTGCATTGTTATTATTTTCATCAGCTTTGTATGGTAGTAAATTTCTAAAAAAGCAGGGTGTTCTCTTGTCTTTGCTGACATAATGGTTGTAAGTTTGTTTTTAATCTTAGCAATTAAAAAATACAGTTTAGGCTATGTTTACTCATAACAATAAATATTAACTCCTTCCTTTTTGCGTGGCCATTTGTGTTTCCTCTTATCAGTATCCCATATGACTCTGGCACTTTTGTCACCATACATTATTTCAAAATTATCAGTTGAAAGAGTATCAAATCCCAATCAAAATATGTATCCAATTATTTATTTTCAAGAAACTCAGAAGTGTTTCTTTCTGTCATGTATGTACTCAATGAAATTATAGTGTAGTTTAACAACTTTTCATTGCATGCTCTGGTAATTAGCAGGCCTTAGATAACTGCAGCTATTCGTCAGGAATCATCATTTAGCTTTGTAACTGCAGCATCATCATCTTAGCAACTATATCTCATCTTTTCTCTGTGTGAGGTTAGACATATTCAGAATAATTCCATCTTCTGTGTCCTGTGCCTAAACCCTAGTTGGGTCTTCGGTGTTCATCTGTCTCGTGTTTCCATGGTTTACGTGTTCTTCTTACAGGTATTCATTCGTACTGCTATTTCCAAACCATCTTGATTTTGAGATCTTGGTCTTATCTTCACCAATTCCTCATTCCTAATTTACTTTTCCTACAATACTCTGTCCATGAATCTTGATATTCATGCCACAGAATAATTCAAGATTTATATACTTATCAGAGTAGTTCAGGTTTTATATACCTATCATATTCTTTACTCTGTACTATGACATATTTTTATTTACTCGTAGTTTAGCTATCTCATGACTTTATCCACGCCGCACCTACTCTCTTATCTGCAGTATTGCAGCACAACATGTTCCTGAGGTAACAGAAGTGCTCCACCTATTCTAAAACATCCCCATGTATGTAAAATAGATTCTTGACACACACACACCCCCCCCCCCCCCCCACCCCCCCCCCCCGACCCCCCCCCCCCCCCCCCCCCACTTCCTAATTTCCTCTTATAATTCATTGCAGGATTACAAACAGAATCCATGTACAGTGGTACCTCGCTCAAACATTTATTATGTTAAACATTCCTTTTTTCAAACGAAATTTTCAAGAAACTTTAATCTTTTGTCGAACAAATGCTCGTACTTTGAACTGACCGATTATCTTGTTTATACATGTATTCAATGACCTACTGCATCCTAGAAGAAAAACTGTATTAACATGTTTTTCCATTTACAATATATAGTTTAATGATAGCCAATTCAACAAAATAAATAAAAGAACAAAGCATTTCAATATAAAATTTAGCATAAAAGATGTACAAAATCATACGTCACTGTTGTGACATGACGCACAGTTGACTTGAGACTGAACGAGGGAGCATTGATGTTTTGAGGAGAGGAGGAGGATATAGAGTTAAAATATTACTGTATGTATGTAAAAGCAATAACATTTCACAAAAAAGGGAATTTCTTGATAAATTTAACATACATAATGATAAAATATGAAGACAATAAAATGCAATACAGAAACAATAAAAAAAAGTTTTAATTGAGCCAGTGTTCGATGCGCAGAGTGAGACGATGCAGTTTAACTATATTCAACAAAATAGTAAATGAAAGAGCAAAGCTCTTCACAATAAAATTTAGCATAAACAATTTTATTGCAGTGATGCACAGCTAACTTGAGGTAGAGTTAGGGAGTGTTTATATTTTTTAGGAATAATGAATTAATGTTTTTAAGTTATCATACCTCATGAAATTGTTAAGGAGAGAAGAGACAGTAAAATCTCTACTATAATATGTATGTAAAAGCAGGTTCAATTCACATAAAAAAATGTTATTTCACAATAAATTTAACAAAGTGATAAAACATGAAAACAATCAATTGCAATACAGTAATAAAAAAAGTGTTCGGTGCACTGGATGAGACTATAGAGAGGAAAGGAGAAGGAAGACGGGAGTCAGCTTCCTACTGACTTACCAGCTGGACTGGGATGATTATTCGCCCGTTTCTTTCACTTACACCGATTTGCCCAAATCACTTCTTTTTGTCACGGTAAAATTCCTAACTAGTGACAATTGCTTTTTACAATTTTTTACCACTGTAAAAGTAACTTGACTCCATAATAAACATATTAGTACTGCGATCAGCTTCTGCATACCTTTGATTGTTTGTTTAAACGACTTCCTTGTGAAAAGTTATTTAATCTCCCTCTTCTTTTCTTGCATTCTTTACTTGTTACTTATTTGTTTGCAAAATCCTTATGTTTATTTTAAATTCTGCTGTTTGTCAACAGTAAGTTTATGTATTTTGGCATAATTAACTATTTCATGCACTTGAGAGCCAGCTCTCTCTCTCTCTCTCTCTCTCTCTCTCTCTCTCTCTCTCTCTCTCAATCTCTCTCTCTCTCTCTCGCCCCCTCTCTCTCTCTCTCTCTCTCCCTCTCTCTCTCTCTCCACCTCCTTTCCCGGAAACACAATCGTACACACACTATCATTCCTTTGATATTTATCTTGATAAAATTGTGTTTATCAACCTTTGTCTACTGCAACCATTTTAGTTTCCTCAAAGGGTTCCTGCCTCCTCCCTCCATCTCCCAACCGTCCAAGCACCGTTTTCACCAAAAAGTTCGGAAATCGTACACGGAAACAAAATTTTCCAAAAATTTTACTTCATATATAATGTACTGTTTTGTCACTTTATACTCTTAATTTAACTTTTGAACACATTATTAAAAGAAAAATGTGAAATGGGGGGTTTTTTGGGGTTGGTTGGAATGAATTATCCTGATTCCCTTTATTCCTTATGGGGATACTTTTTTCATATTTCGAACAAATCGTATTTCGAACAGCCTTCTGGAACTGATCAAGTTCAAAGTCTCAGGTACTACTCTATATTTTATAATTGTGAGTCTTGCATGTTATGCAATCTGTTTCTTTTGATAAATATTTCACCCCCATATCTTTTTTCCCACAACCACCAAATGGCTAATTTTGTGATTGTACCTTTCCCTTTGCTTCATTTCCAGCCTCTGTAAACTTTGTTTTGCCTGTGTTGATTTTCAGCCATATCCTTTCCATTTCACTCTTCCAGCTTAAAGAAATTTCCACCACCTTTTCCTCAGATTCTTCAGTTAATTAGATGATTGCCTAAAGCAACTCCCAGTGCCCCATTTTCTGTGCTTCTTTGTAACTTCTTCCATTACTATGGCGAACAAAAAAGGACTTGGCACTGGCCTTGACGGACATCAATATTTGTCTTAAAAGTCAACTAATATACATACCTGCCACTATCTTCACTCAGGATCTGGTATTACGGTAGAGGGAGCATCACAAGCTTAATGAGCTGTTCTGTTACCCTTTGCCTGTTTAATGACGATTTATTATTTGTCTTGGAACTCTGTCAGGTGCCTTTTCAAGAACCACAAATGCAAGTTGATAACTGGATGATGTTTTTCCTGTTGTTTCTCTTTGGCTGATGCTTTTCTTGTTGTTGCCAAATTTGAAAGTCAACTTTTTTCTTGATCTCTGGCCTGAAGCCAAACTGACAGTTAATGATTATAAGCATTTTTTAAACCTTCTCAAGCATGCCTTTCCAGTACTCTCTTATAGAATGCACAGGTAGTCCTATTCTCCTATATCTCTTCATTTATCAGATTTTGTGTATTCTGTTGCTTCTTTATTGTGACTTTTGGTGTTCTGGATGGTCATGGGGTTTTCCATTTTGTTCATGTTCATTGTCGTCTTTAAGCAGATTTTCAGAATTCTGACTCCTTTGTTCTAGTATCTTCATTTTCAACTTTTAATTTCCTAGTTTTCATATTGTCCCTTTTACAACTTTTCCATCTCATGTCAGCCATTTTGCTATCTTGAAAATTTTATCCTGGTTCCCTTTTTCCCAACTCCTACTCTTTACCTTTGCCACCTGCCTTGTATTCTTCTTCTTTTCCATGTTCACATCTCATCTTTTTTCTTGCTTCTCCTCTTGTAGGGCTTGCAGGTTCTCCAATGCTCTTCAGTTGTTCTTTTGTAGTTGGTCATTCACCACCTTGTCTTCCTCTTTAACCCTTCCCTGATGTCACAGCTTAACTGCTACTGCTATAGAATTACAAGGGCACTCTAATTTTGATTCCATTGGGAAATTGAATTCATCATACCCATTCTTAAGTATGGTGGTACTTCAGCTGTAACTGCCACTCCAACAGCAAGCATAACAGATAACGACGACCTGGTTAGATGAGAGCATAAAAAAGTCTTTTGGTTTTTTAGTAAATATAAAGAACTTTGAACGTGAAGCATCAAAGAAATTGTGTGTGTTTAAAAGAGGTTAGTCATCTTTTTGGATGCAAAAATTGTAATTTTTAACTGTAGTTAGATACTAACTGTGATGCTCGCTGCCATTTAAGCCATCTGCAGATTGTGATAACATCAATACCTTTTTTTCGTTTCAGAATGGCTATGATGCAGGAGCACGCTTTGATGCCATTGCTCAGCAGTCCATTCCACCCCCTCCTCCTGGTATTGCCCCAAATGCTGCTCAGTTGGCTGCAGCTGCAGGTGCTCAAGTTTCAGTTTCCCAAAAAAGAAAAATTCATTCCTGACTGGTGGGTCAGGAGGGGGATATACATTCTGGTAATTGTATAGATGACAATAATTTGTATCAGTGTTGTTTATAGTGTGGCAGGAGTTTTGAGGTGAAGTAGTTTGTATGCATCACATTTTGATAGCAAACTAATATAGATTAGATATTCTTTGAGCAAAAATTGAGGTAATCAATTTCATATGGTTATGAATAAATAAAATTTCAAGTGGCTTGATCAAGACCTGTATTTAGGTCTGACTGTTTGGATGAGGTGTTAGGTAATTTGCTTTTGTTCATCCATGGTACTTTTGAGTTTCATAACATGAAGAAACTCGGTACCAAAATGCATATAAACATACCTGTACATATTGTTAACAAAAATATGTACATTTTTGCTGATGTATATATTTTTGCATGTATTACTGTACTTAGTATGTAAATATACATGACTGTATTGGGTGCATCAAGATTGCAAAATACTCTGTGCAGGGATTCTGTGATTATTATTTTGTGACATATGATGTCCATTTTTAATCATGGAACTGAGACTTTTCGATTCATTTTCTTCCATGTAAAAAATGTAGAATGGTTACCACAAATGAAATTTAGGTAAGTGTTTTTGTGACTATTTAGATATATATACAGTATAGAGGAATTTATAAGAGAGTTCAGAGCTCCGAATAAATATATCACTTAAACCTTTTCATTAATCTTTTTTTATTGTCTTGATTAAAGTTAAATTGTATTTGCCGATAGTTTAAATAACTTCGGTTTCATGGTTATATAATCACTCCTTTATTGTATTACTTATGCAAAATAAAAATAAATTAATTTGGTCCTGTTTTTCATTTCCATTACTTAAGACATCCCTTTTATGCATATTTTATAAACTCATTAATATGAAATAGGAAACACCATAATGAATGGATTAGTATAGCTACAGTTTCCTTATAGGGTGAAATAAAAGAACACCCAAGTATATTGTGCTGAATTTTTATTTTTTTTTAAACCAATAGTATTGTTAAATACACGTGCTATACACAGTTTGGTTTTAATACATGGTGTGACCTGTATGGGGTTGGCGCTGTCAGTGCACAGCGTAAGGTGCACTGTGTAGAAGACATTAGGACATTACTTAAGGTTTTTAGCAGCTTTAATTTGGTACCTAGCTGCAACCACTTAGAATTTCTTTTACACCATAGATGGGTAGTGCTGGTGGTGCACTAGAGGCATTCTGTTCTTTTCGTTCTTTTTATTGTACCACCTCCATTCATATTCTTACATCTTTCCACCCTCTCCCAAAAAATTATTCTTAATGCAACTATGAGGTTTTGTTCCTGTTACGCCTTTAAAACCTATTCTATCAATTTCTGTATCAGCACTGAATAATCTTGTAGATGTCAGCGCTTTGCCATTGGCCTAAATACCATATTTCTCTCTCTCTCTCTCTCTCTCTCTACACACACACACACACATATAGATGTATATATATATATATAGATATATATATATATATATATATATATATATATATATATATATATATATATATATATATATATATATATATATATATATATATACACACACACACACACACACACATATAGTATATATATATATATATATATATCTATAATATATATATATATATATATATACAGATAGATATAGATATACATAATATATGTATATATACATATATATATTATTATATATATATATCTATTATATATATATATATATATATATATATATATGGTATAGTAAAACAAATTGTCAATACACAGTCCAAAACACTGAATTTTGTGAAAAAAAAAGAAATTTTTTCATATTGGAGCCTCAGTGTAGCCTACGATCAATCAACCCTCTCTCCCACGTGACGGTTCTTTAAGTTTAAGCCTTATATAGATATCTCTACATTGATACGAATTTAAGCCTTACAGTGCACCAACGTTTATTTTGTTGTCTTATTGTTTAAATATTTGGATGCTGGTTGAACTTGACCTAAATAGCATACATTCCATTCTCTCTCTCTCTCCTTAGACGTAGTTAATACGAGTGGCCTCAATGGTAGCTGTTATTATAAGTCTGATAAAGGTTGTTCGTTCTAAGTGCAATTGTTCGTACAGTAGTAATTCATCATTCTCCAGACTAATAAAAAGCACATTTTGAAGTTAGTGATCGAAAAGACTTTATGTAGTACACATCCTTAACAATTTAAATTATAAGTTATAGAAATTCCGTTTAGGATGATATTTAGGCGCATGATTTTCATGAAAAGTATGTTATTAAATTGGCTTGCTATGTATCTAGCGCATATGTTTTCTGTCAGCTACTATCCGGCCGGAGACGCTAGAAAAAAAATTCATGTATAGCACTATAATCTTTGAAAAGAATAAACAAAGCTGCAAATAACGATACCTTTTTAATAACATGGGCCTATGAATAATGATCGGGATCTGTACTGCCCATTAACATCGTATAGTTTTCTCGTAGGAAATGTAGGTGTCAAATGAATTCAAAATTAAATATTTGGCGATTAATGGTTTATATAATTTACCACGTTATTTGTTCTTGAGAATGGTTATGCAGTAAGTTCTTGGCTATTGGTGAAAACCGGGAGACAATAATTTTCAGCGCGGATCTTGAGCGTTCATGGGAGCTCTCTTGTTTCCATTGCCTAGCCAAGCGGCGGCTAGCGAGCGATTTCAACATACTGAAACGTCTTGAACTCCTGCGCCGGAGTGTGCTGATATTTTGTGAATTCCCCCAGTTATCACAATGGTTTCTTCATTTGAACGACGCTTGCGTTTGGATAACAAGTGATACTGGAGATCTAAGTGATATATTATATAGGCGCAAAACGACTCTGTTCATCTGGAAATAAGGTAATCCTCACCACTGACAGATGCCACTCATCCAGTAAATCAACCCTGGGTGAAGAGTCGGCTGGAATAGGCCAATATTAAATGTAGGCCTTCTAATTGTGAACATTACAACGAAAGGTAAGGAATATGCTCAGTGCAATGCTTGAACTATAGGCCTAGGTAAGTTTTTAGGTGGAATCATGGAATGGTCTAGTTCTAGTGGTTCCGGCTTACCATGTGAGGAGGTTAGGTCTAGGTTGGATTCCAGGGTAAGATCGCCGTTCGCCGACCTGTAGTTACCGAATTTTGTTTTTCTTTTGCATACTTACCATCCTTTTTTTTTATTTTATTGGTTAATTTTGTCATATTTACCGTATTCTTTTTCAGCTCTAGGGACTGGTACTAGGCCTCAAAGTGGTACTACCCATTTTGCACATGACTGTAATTACCGACCTGGAAGGCCGCTGTAGTACCTAGTCTGTCATTTTACTTAAAATTACATTTATAGTTGCGTTTTTTATATGTGCGGAATAAGAAATTTTTAAATTGATTTCTTTGGAAGTAACAGTTATTTCCTACCATTCTGACTGGTGCACTTAAAATTCTTGGTTTTTGCTATCTCAGAAACCCTGGATACAGGTAGGCCTAGGGAGAGGTTAGCTAAACCAACTCGTCTGTAACAACAATAATGTTTTGAAACAAAAAATATTGATATTTCTATATGAGCATTCCACATTGTTCGTCCCCTCAAATACGAAAGCCACCAGGAATTGGGGCGTCAAATGTATTTTGCCGTGTTTAGTACGAGCCCCGGGGGTTTAATTACAATCGTCTGAATAAATATTACTTAAAATTCTTGTTCAGGAGGTAAAACTGCATAGAAAAACCTCAACTGCCATAGTCTAGGCCGCCGCGGAATAGTAATTTAGATCTACCGCCTATGCTTCAATGATCCAGCGACAACTAACAAATCTTTATATCGGACATAAGCCACAGGATATGTCAGAAAATTAGACGACAAACCCACAGGATATGCCAGAAAATTAGCCTATGTGCCTCATGGTTTGTTTTTGGTAAAATTTTAAGATTTTTTTAATCTTTATAAATTATTAAGTGTTATAAAATTTAAGATATTTTTTGCTCTTGTTATTAAGTGTTGTCGAAATAAGTATAAGTACCCGTGGTTGATGGTACCTGCCTAGACTTTCTCCTTGGTCTTTGTTGGTTTTGATGTTCATGCATGCATATAATGATTTTGTTCCAAGTTTCCATTCATTCTAGCCCATAATACACCTATACTCTGTTTTTTCCATCTGTCCATCCACCTGTGGTGTTTGCGCCTGGTAACACTGCGTCCCGGGCTTTAAATAATATCCTATTTCGAATATTAACGGTGTAATTTGCTTACAGTGAATTCTTAAAACACTTTTCATTTGAAAATGTACGCCCAGATATCCTTTTATTTACCTAAAACTTATACATAGCGTAACTATTTAAAGCCTTGGACGCAGTGTTACCATGCGCAAACACCACAGGCAGATGGACAGATGGAAAAAACAGAGTATAGGCACTACAATAGCAATATGTGGGACCCCAGTAGGAATACTGGGTTTTATTGTTAGGGAAAATACAAAATGAGTTAACTACAAGGATGTTTATGCTAGTGACTAGTCCTGTAACATCCCATGATATTTTTGAGTTCCAGTCCTGGGTTAGGTAAGCTATTTTCAACATTTTCAAAGTGGCATGATGTACAGAGTGGTTAAGGACCTGGTGAAGGTTATTGGGGGGACTACTTAGGGTTGATAGTAAAGCCCCCTCCCCCACGGTCAGTTAAGTTCAGGCCGCAGCTATATTTATATCAGTTTACTGTCCTCTAGATTAGGTTGGGGGTGATCCAGTGGGCAAAGGGACCCAATTGAACAGGCGAAGACCTGGTATTCTATTGTAGCTGAGGGTAGGTGTAATTGGGTCAGAATATAATCTTGTTTAATTTGGTTACAGTGCCCTAGGGTAGGTTAGGTCAGGGGTCCAGGCTCACCCCTCCCTCCACCAAGTAATGACCATTTGCTTTAGGATACTTGTTTTACTTTCCTTCACCATGTTGTCCCTGGCGTGAGTACAGTATATTTCAGCCCTTGTCATTTTGCTCAAGTGGGCCATGTTCCATTGGGATGTTTTGTATGAAGTTACCAATTGAGCTGTGGATCAAGGTATATGGTCCACTGAAGTAGTATACATAAACTAATTGTTAGGCTACAATGGTTTACTAAATAATCTTGAGCAAACTGTAATAGTGAATCAGTACAGCTAGGTACATACATACATACATACCTAATACATACCTAATAATATATACTATAATTAATATATATCATATAATATTATATATATATATAATTTAATTATATATATACTATATTATATATATTAATATATTATATTATAGTATATATATGATATATTATAATATTATAATACATTAATATATTAATATTATTATAATATTATATTAATAGTCTATATGATATATATATACAATTTATATGTATATTATACATTCTATTATAATATATATATCTTATATAATATATATATATATAATATATATTATATATATAATTGATATTATAATGGTGGTGGGTAGTTTCTTTTAACAATAGATTGCGTTCACATTTCTACTTGGTAAAATAATTTTTGGAATGTTGAATAGGCATTAGGCTGCAATTGAAATATTGTTACAAACAAGTTTTACGACACAGAAAACCATTGTACATCCTTACTTGTTTATTGACATTTTGGAATGCTGAAAGGTTACCATGATAATAGGTTGCTTTAATATATATTTAGCTCTGTCATTGGTTAGGTTTTCTTGGTAGCCAGATTTAACAACCAGACTTGGAAAGGTTAACGGTGCTATTGTCATCTTGTTTGAGGAATGCCAGTTACAGCTTCTTGATTGAAACTCAGTCTTTTTGCCCATGTATCTGCAATATGAGTGTTTTATTTGTTTGTTGGAAGACCATGTAAGGATCCCATTATAGTGGGTCCAAAGGTAGTTTGTGGGCACCATTTCTCAAAAATACAAACTGGCTTGTATGTGGGTTCCTTAGGATGTAATGCCTCTTTTGTATCATTGTATGTTTGTTTATGGGGGAAGTTTTCCGACTATTTTCCCAAGTCTCTACAAGTCGTTTTCTTATTGGTTGTTATTGTTGGCAAGAGAAAATTCCACTGGCATGCCGATGTTTTTGCAGAACACCTGTTTAATGATAGCAATGACAGATTTAAGGGGGCTGCACCTGGTCACGTGCCCCCCCCCCACCCCTACATGGCTATGAATAAAAGAACATTGTTTTCTTTCAGTAATATATTATTAGCAAAAATTTGCTTAGGTAATGATATTTCAACAATAACTGTTGCTACAACAAAAAAACAATAACAACAACTACTGCTACTGTGTGCATGTGTGTGCATACATATATAAATATTTATATAATATATATGTACTGTATGTGTGTGTGTGCATGTTACTTATACTATTTATATATAATACTCCTAAGTGCCCCGCTGGCCACCACTGAATGGTAGAGGCATTGATTCCTTCTATGAATCCTGTATGTAACTTGAGGAGGACCCACGGTGATAGGGCTAGGGAGTTTGATACCTTGATGATGAATGAAAGTCCTGTGACTGATGCTTTTATCATTATGATCGCCGAGTCAGCTGAGTCATTTGTTTAGGAATGACTTGACACAAGCATGTGCCATGGCTTCTGACATTGGGATAGCTTTCAGCCATCTGTTTCTTTAACCCATTGGATGGGGACAGGGACATCAAGATGTTAAATAAGTGACCAAGCATCATTTATATTTAGGAAAATTGCTGATGCAGACTGCATGTACTAGATAATATTACTTCTTTGACACCTTAGACAGTTTCTCTTCTCTGGAGGAGTGGGAGAGGCCTTGGTGGAGGTGATTACAATTCAGAAGGCTGTTGTCACTGGTGGCCATAGGGTGGCTATGCTGGTGTCACAGAGGATTGATCATCCTTTGTTGCTCAATGGTATATCTTCCCTTTGTAGAATTGTGATGGCCTTGTGGTAGGCTTTCGTTTCACTGTCATTAAGCTTTGTGTTGGTGAGTGCATCATAATTCTTAGTTGAACTCCAATGGTATTTATTCTAGATATATAGTGCAGCTGTTAATTGTTTAGTGTGTGATGCGGTACATTCAGATTTACAATTGCTGAAGGTTGATGCTGTTGAGATATGGAGTATGCATCATGGTTGTTGATGAGGGCATGTATGAGTGGTTGATGATCCATTAGGATGGTGAAAGGTGTATTCATGAGGAGGTGCCTGAAGTGTCTGGTACTCAAGTGGACAATAAAGAGCTCTGTGTTGAAGATGCTGTATTTTCTTTCTGCCTAAGTAGTTCTCTGCTTAAGAAACCTATAGATTTCATTGTTCCATTAATTGATCGTCTATCGTGAGTGCAAATCTGGCCTACGCTTTGGGTGGTGCTAGAGTGGTTGTCTTTGCTAAGGCATTCTTTATAGCATTGAGGGTAGTGCCCAGGTTGACAGCTATTGTTTCCACTGGGGTGTTGTTGAAGTGGGGGAGGAGGGGGATGATGGTATTTGCAATTCCTGGGAAGCAATATTGGTAATAGTTTCCTGTTCCCATAAATTCCTGTGGTTTTTTGTTGCTAGATGGAGTCTAGAATTATCCAATGGCTGACATTTTGGAATGTGAGAGGCTGATACTGCTTGCTGGTACTTGTGACTTTGGAATTCAATGGAGGATGCTCTAATGACTCATATGTCTGGTGCATACAACAAGGCTGCTATGACTGCTCTCATGTGGTTTTGATATTTGTCTCTATTTTTGGAGAATATGGGTGTCATTGACTTAGCAGGTGCAGAAGGGAAGGCCATCAGTGATATTACCCATTAGAGTTCTGGAGGCTGAAACTGGAGTAGTTAAATGTGTAGTTATCAAAAGGTATGATGATCACTTTCCTGGTTATGTACCAGAACTTGAAAGTAGTCCTTCTTGGTGTCAAACTTTGAAAAAAATCTTGCGATGTGCAGGGTGGTGATATCTGCCATGTTTATTTGTGGGTAGTGGTTGGGCTCAGTCTGTAGATTGAGGCACCACCAATAGTCTCCAGAGGTATGCCAAGGGCCTTCAGGAGTGGGAAGGCCAATGAGCTGGAGGCCTTCTGGCAAAGGCTCATCCATTCCATTTCCTTTGAAAGCCAATTTTATGTCAATTAGTTTTACAGGAGGTTGGCAGTAGTATTTCGAGTGAGCTTGGGGCCTGTAATTTTTATATGGTGGTATATGCTGTCCTTTGCGGGTATCCTTGAGTTAGTGGGAGTGAAGGCTTGAAGACATCTGGGAATTCTTGTTGGAAAGCATGTAGAACTATGGGGGCCTATCGAAGAGAAGGATAATGGTTTGTTTTGATGGTGAGATACTGTTTGGAAAGAGGCAGGGTCTAGATGGTGATAGTGGGTAAAATCTGTCAGTATCCAATAAAGGTGGTGTTGAGCAGAGGCATTTCAAAGGACATTGGTGATAGGAAATCCCACAGGTACTTCTTGAGAGAGGAGGTGAAGGACTGGTGGCCATTTTGTATGGGGATGCCGTAGGTCAGCACGTAGGGTCCCCCAGTGGTCTGCCAATAAAGACACCTTTGTCCACCAGGAACTTCTTGCTGGAGGCTTGGTGTGTGTTGTAGAATTTGGTAGATCGGGTGTCGCATCATTTTTGTGGCAGCCATCTTAATTACCTTAGGTGGTTGCTTAGCTCATTTTTGCTCTACCTGCTTCTGGGAGTGCAATTCCAGGCCACTGTACCGAACATTTAGTGGGATGGGCAGAGGACAGGCAGGTTGGGACTTTTTTTTTTTTTTTTTTTTTTTTTTTTTTGGCGTGAAGGGGCTCTTTTGTTGCATGGCATTGACTTGTGTTCCATCTTGATCTTGTCATAGTTCTGATTTTCTTTAGCTTTGTAGAAGTGAGTAACATGTTGTGAAGCTTTGAAAGCCTTTGCAACTTGTCTGCTTTCTTCAGGAGGTCTGCCATCAATGTCTCTTTAGTATTTGTGGCGGGAGGGTTGGGGGAGTGGGTGGCAGTCAGCCTGTATGTTAGTTAGTGGAGATACATTTGCTGTGCCTGGTATCTTGGGTATCCAGTTGGCATAGAAGGCCATCAGTATCAGGAGGGACTCGAGTTTGTGCCAGAATGCCCTTGCTGTTGTCTCCCCCATCAGTTTATTGAACAGGTTGAGGGCTTGATAGGTACAGGCAGGTGGCAAAAGTAAAAACTCTGAGAATAGGAACTTAGTTAGATTGATGCATTTGGTCAGCTTATTTTGGTTACTGCGCAATTATGTGATTCAGGGGAAGATAATGTCTGTTTTTTTTTAAAGGACATAATCCACCTTTTTCGTTGAACTTGTGATGTTTTGTAGGCAGAGTTATGTCAGTCCTTTGGAGTTGGTGTTGAGCAGAAGCATCTGGATGTTGGGTATAATGAAATCCCACAGGTATGTACATCTTCATGAGAGAGAAGGTTAAGGACTATTGGCTATATTGTATGGAGATGCCATAGGTCAGTACCTAGTGGTCTGTCAATGACGCAGAGCGGATGGATTTAAAAACACCCTTGTCCACCAGGAACTTCTTGCTGGAGGCTTGGTGTATGTTGTAGAATTTGGTGGATCGGGTGCCCATCATGGTTGTGGTGGTCATTACGATTACCTTGGGTTGCTGCCTAGCTCATTTTTTCTCCACTGCTTCTGGGGGATGCAGTTCCATGCCACTCTACTGGATTTTTGGTGGAATGGGCAGAGGACAAGTGGTTGGGGGCACATCTGAACAAACACTTTCTGTTGTTTCATTTTTCTGTCCGGAAAATGTCAGATATTTTGAATATAGATAAAACCGCAACATGTCTGGATTGACAGTATTAGTAGCAGTTTACAAAATGTTTTAAGGTGATGGTGTTTGGTGTTGTTGAAGGCTTAGTCTGTCGACTTTTTGGAGCAGCCCCCTCTCTTGGACAGATGTCTGGACTAATGAAATTGTGTGAACCTCTTATCTGTCTTTTTACCTTGATTTTTCATCGTTCTTTGGTGTCGGTGGTCTTTGCTATAGCAATGGAACATTATTGAGAATAAATTAAGTATCCTACTACTAATACTGTTTTTGAGGCAGTGCTGTTATATAACGTAAGGGAACGAGTTTCCATTTATCCTGCCGTGAAGGAAAGGAGTTGAGTGGTGGCCATTTACCCTTCATGGTACCTACTTAGCATTAGAAAGAAATAGTTTTCACTCCGCAGATTCCTAAACCCCGAATGCCTATTTCTTTGCCTTTCATCTTTTAGGCCAAATCCTAAAGTTCTACAGTTATTTATCTGGATGAATGGAGTTATCCAAGACATATGGAAAATACTTTATTACAATAACTTAGGTGGAAAGGGCCTTCAGGAGTGGGAAGGCCAATGGGCTGGAGGCCTTCTGGCAAAGGCTCATCCATTCCATTTCCTTTGAAAGCCAATTTTATGTCAATTAGTTTCACGGGTGGCAGGCAGTAGTATTTCGAGTGAGCTTGGGGCCTGTCATTTTTATATGGTGATATATGCTGTCCTTTGCTGGTATCGTCAATCGAAAGTACTTCACTGAAAACGAAACCAATTTGTCACTTGGGGAACGTGACTCCTTCAAGGGATCTTTGAATTCAAGAAATGGTTACGATTTTATCATTTTAATTTACTTCACTGTTAGAAAAATTATACAACGTTATCTTGTATGTAAATCAATCTATTCTTAACTGATAGGGACTCTCTCTCTCTCTCTCTCTCTCTCTCTCTCTCTCTCTCTCTCTCTCTCTCTCTCTCTCTCTCTCTCTCTCTCTCTCTCTATGAAAAACTTCCTATTAATTTGTGACAAAAACAGAAAATTACTTTTTATTTGCCCCTACCCGTTCAAAATCCAATACTGGCTTATTCATCTCACCTCGGCTTGACTCGGACTATCATTCTTAATCTGGCGCGAGTATTAATGGAACGAACTGGAGGTCTCCAACTCCTTAATTAAATTTTGTATGGAAACGAGAACCCAAATTGGATTCCATGAATCAAAGGTCTGGCCCGGAGCAGAGACGATTCGTCTCTTTGCACAAAAATAAGCAAAATCCGGACCCCCTTGTTTTTCCTCTCTCTCTCTCTCTCTCTCTCTCTCTCTCTCTCTCTCTCTCTCTCTCTCTCTCTCTCTCTCTCTCTCTCTCTCTCTGTCAGTGAAGGAAACACAGCTATTGATTGCTCCGAATAAGATTGTCAATACGCGAGTATTTGAGTACGAACTTTTAGAAGCTTGAGCAACCAAGAGGAAGAAACGATTGTTAATGTTGGTATATTTTGTTTGTGTATAATTTATATATATATATATATATATATGTGTGTGTGTGTGTGTGTGTGTGTGTGTGTATATATATATTATATACATAAACTTTTTATTATGACTTTTCATCTAATATATACAAGTGATTCCAGCGAAAAAGAACAAAACCACAGTCGTTGGTACAATCATGTGGAATCGATGAAACGTGAATGAACCCATGTGCAGAAAGCTGCCACAAAACCAGCTACTGTACTTCATACACCTTCATCTTGATTGCACTTTCTTTCCAGTACCCCTGCCCATGCCTTCTATCCAGCGATTACTATGCCTTTCTCCTCTCTTTCCACTCGAGGTTGATGGATTTCTTATCGTTTTTACCCACCTATCGTCATCCACTTGGACAAACCGTCTCAAAGGTCTCTGATCGATGAGTGAATGTTGAGTGCGAATGAAAGAGAAAAAGTACTGAGATGAACAATTTGTATAGCATACTTGCCAAAATAGGAACAAAGTGTGAGAAAATGTGGATGCACGCTGAAGCGAGGTTAGAACAAGTGAAAGGATAGATCACAGTGCATTGAGCTGGTATGGTTATATGAAACAAAAAACGTGACCATTAGCTAGTTTAGAGTGTATAATTCAGGAGTATTAGCATATGGAGGGGTAATATACTTAGATATAGTTGGTTAAATGTTGCGTGCAAGATAGTGAACGGCTTAGTAAGTGTTAAGGGTATAATATAATGCTGATGAGCTTCCTGTATGAAGTGGTTTAGGTCTTGTAAGTTTTCTGCGCATTGGCCCATCCACGATTCAGCAGTTGAAATGCTGATGTGGTAGTGGGTATTGCCATTGTTTTTTCCTCTCCCCAGTGAAGATTGGTAGTTGCTAAAGGCCATACAGTCTCCCTTCAGGAGGGGGCTACCTACCTCCTTCAGGCGCTCCTGAAGCTTTAGTGTGTAGGCCGCAATATTCAGCAGTTTTCCTTCTGAAGGTTGCATACACGTTGATAGCGTAGGTTCAAGTTGAACTGCTGTCATTTAGGGAAGGCATTACTTCTTCCTTACTCTCGGACGTTAACAAAGATGCTCATCATTGCATCGAATTGTGTCCTCAGCATTATTGGTGTATTTATTTTTATTTACTAATTGTTATGTGTTTATGAGGCGACTTCTCTTTGCCTTGTTTTCTGTTTCGTTTAACGAATTCTATTCTTTGGAGGAAACTTGCTCAGCAAGTAAATGGCCCTTTTTGGCCTGCTTTATATGAATGTGTTTTCGGCAATAATAATTATGATAAAGAAAATGTGTTCGTGAGGCATTTCATTCAGGTCCCCATGATTTAATGTTGATGATGTTGACTTCATTTTTGTTTTATACAGATTGGTCAGTTTTGTTAAAAAGAACAAGAGCTCCCATCAAAACTTGGGGCTTTTAATTTTGCCGCCAGTATTGACTACATGCAGTCAAGGTTGACAACAGTATATTGAATGACGATAATCAATATACCCGTCTTATAGAACCACAATTATTTGATCTGATACAGAGCACTTGTCTTTTTACATTCAAATAAAAGCAAAAATTAAACTACTAAGCAAAGGAATGACCAAACAAAACAACGGCACCTTTTCTTATGAAAAGCTTAAATATTTTCAGACTATTTTCGTTGCCAATCGCTAGTCTTTTTGATGGGAGCGACCTCCCGCGACGCCACTCAACTCTCAGCCAGAGAGGGTGATTAGGTCGCCCCTGGCGATAGGCAGATGGTGATGGCTGGGGAACTGGGTTTTTAGACTTGAGATAGAATGGGGGAAAATGTGTAAAAATAACTTGCCTCTCAAACCAATAAATACTTTGCAGGCTTAGACTTCCAAAAGGCAATTGCAAGCGTAGTACTCACTGACAAAAACACTCCGGGCAGAGAAAGATTCGCATATAAAACCTTAATCTCTTTCTTCGTCATTTTTTTTTCCAACGTGAAGGTGACTGTGAAATTCAATATCGAATATCTAAGAACACATTTTCCTTGAAAAATTTTGCGGGGATGGACACATTCCTGCTGTAAATGGCAAATTTTGAAAGGGGACAAATGTTCTTGAATTTATGAAGGATTAAGACATATTTTTATGAAAATTGTGATGAAAAAGACGAATTTTCTTTTAAGAGAAACATATCTTCTAAGAATTATGACAAGAAACGACACAAACATTCAAGTAGAACGGGCTTAATATCCTTAACGGATAATCCCTTGGCGGATATTATGATATACTGGTCTGTACATTTTTCATATGAATAGACGATGTCACCTTACCAGAAAGTTTAGAAATTTTAACGAAATTCTGATAATTGCAATGATAACAAAATAAACAAATGTGACAATCTTATTACAAAGCTGTCCATGAGCATGAGAAGAGAAAGTGTTTTTTGAGGAACTTTGTAACTGAGAACTGAGCAAAATTTGAAGAAAATATAGTCAAAAGGCTAGCCTTTCAAGTAAATTGCGTATTAGCAGATGCGAAACTGAACTTTGTTATGAAATTTTCATTACTGAAAACTGAGTAAAATTAAAACGAGACGAAACTAAACGTTCTGATAGAATGTTGATTACTGAACGATGAACAACAGAAAAGAGGTTAGTCGAATTTAACCATACAATTGAATTCCCGAAAGGCTGAGAGAAAGCTAAACTTTCCTATCAAATTTTGGTGATAGAAAGCAGAGGTGAAGGTGAACATTCTTGCAAGATTTGGTCACAGATCCTTGTAGGGAAATAAAAACTCGGTAAAAATTACCCTTGCTAGCAAACACTCTCACAACCGAGACGAAACTAAGTTTACTTATGTCATTTTGAGGACTGAGATCTAAGCTGAATTGAAACAAGGTAGTAATTGAATTTGATACATGTAAAGAACGTGAGGGACATTGTTAGTTTGTTTCCAGTAAGAAGCATCCATGAATTTTAGCCAAGAACCATCTTGTTTCCCCTGATTTTATTTCCGGGTCAACTCTTGTGTCCCTTAAAGGTGCGTCCTCCTCTAAAGGAAAATGTACCCCGTAGGGGGTGTAGTACTGTCAGTGCACCTTATGCAGTGCACTGTAGGTATTACTTAAGGATCTTTGCAGCGCCCCTTCATCCCTAGCTGCACCCTCTCTCATTCCTTTTACTGTACCTCCGTTCATGTTCTCTTTCTTCCTTCTTACTTTCCACCCTCTCTTAATTGTTTCATAGTGCAACTGAGAGGTTTTCCTCCTTTTATACCTTTCAGACCTTACTACTATCATTTTTCCTTTCAGCGCTGAATGACCTTAGTTGTATATATTCCATTCTTAATGGAAAATATAAATCCAGGTTTCTTCCAGACCATTTTGAACTTCCGATGGTACTGGAAAACAGTTTTCCGTATTGTTCAGTCCGCTGAACATTAGACGGCTTCTTTTCTTTATCGATAAGATACGGAAATTGTTTCGTTTTCCTGAAAGATGAGGGACGCCAGGTTTACTGTTTTCTCTTGCTAGTGGGATATCAATATCGAAAGCTGTTAGTTTTTGATGTTTTTGAAGCATTCACAAACTCGGAGAAAAAAATTATATATATATATATATATATATATATATAGTTTTTGTATGTGATAATTTCGGCAGCGTCCTCTTCTCACCACCGACATATCAGTGTTCGAATCCTGTACCCTAATCTCTATTCACTTAGGGAAGCGAACTTTTCCCTGCTTATTCATGTAGGCACTACGCGTGTATCACCAAATTCATTCCTTTATTCAGACAGTTCTTATCGCTAAAACAGGGCGTCTCGTGTTACCAAAGTCTAGTTAGCTAGCTACTCTACCAAGCGAATATTTACACAGTATCTAGCTGTTCCCGGGAGGTTCCCTCCCCCTTTTTGTTTGTTGCTCTGAAAGATTTTAAAAGGAATGGAAAAAAATATTCTTCTATGGCACGTGTTTCCTAAATCGTCCAAGCTTTCCGCAGTTCAGAGGGTTGACTTTTCTTTGAATGATGTTTACGGATCTTGGTCCAACGCTTTTATTCCAAGTTTGTCTGCCAGCTGCACTGTATGAGAAATGAGAGAGGATAAATATACGTACATCCCTTCGGCCAACTGTCTTTCTCTGTGTCGGGCTGTTCCCGTTTCAAGCGGTTTGCGTAATTATACGCGCTTGAGAGAGAAATAGAAAGAGCAAGCTTATGGGTTTGAGGTAATTTTATAAGAATTAAAAATACATACAGTAACATTAATAACCAAATAATACCGTAGATTCCATCCTTGCAAGGAAATGAAACTAAAGCCTGAGAATATTGCTTAGAAAATGAGACAAAGAAGCGTCTTCACTCCGGTTGCAACCTCGAAGGCCACTGATGCCTGTAAAGTATTGGCTTTGCTAAGGAGCACCTCCAGGGGATGTTTAGATAAAAAGGGGGAAGAGGCTCTGTTTGAAGAGGTTCTCAGATGTAAAGGAAGTGGAAGAAAGGGCAACTGAGGAAATTGCTATGGGCATCCTTTGAGAACATGGAGCGATTTGTGCGGTCGGAAAGGATATACTATAGAGCATTGACGCTGGACTCAAGAGCTGAATTTAGACTACAAGAGAACGGTTATGAAAAGAGCCTAGAACTCCTGTCAGACTGAACCACTTCCAACCTTACAGAAATGCAAACATACCGGAGATCTTCAGAGTGGAAAACTAAATATTGCAAAGATGTGAATAAAGATATTTGGTTAATCCAAGTTTGAATTAAATATTTTAAATCCAAAAATCAGGCTGGATCCTTGATATGTTCCCAGGGGAGAACTAAATGACTGGACCTAGGGTTTCTCCTTCCATGAGAATGAGGGGAATAAATTTCCTTCAGTGTGCAGAAGACAGTGGAATGAAAGTATATATCCCTTCACTTAGCTAAGGTCCACAGTAAACAAGATATAGGAAAGGAAAGGAGTAGGACGAAGCTTAACCTAGAAGGAAGGGCTTTTTATACCTCTGAAAGTATAAAAGGTTATAAGAGTCATTAGGCACAGAAACAAGCAAAGAATTTCAAAGTTCAGACGCAGATGTTAAAGAATCTTGGTTTATTCCTTTATGTGAGAGACAAGACAAGTTAAAATAGTAAGGGAGTATCTTCTCGTTCGCTAGTGGGTCGTGTCTCCCATGAAGTTGGCAGTTGTGAGCTCGCAGATTTTTCTGTCTGTTGTCCTCTGAATCAGTTCTGCGAATGATAAGTAAACATATCAACGACGAAAGGACTATAATTAAACAATAAGCATTTGGAATACAAATAAAAAATGCATGTATCAGCGACTAATTCAGTACCCTTCGAAAGGTTACACAGTGAAACAACCAGCGTTTGGAAATATGTTTATTAGAAACGAGAAAGTTCATAAAAATGTTGAGAGGACAAATACAGATTGTCAGACAGAAAAAAAAATTAAGAAAATCACTACTCGAGAGGTCACGTTTCATGATTTTATATATATATACATCATATCATTGATTTATACATTTTACATAGATGCAGCTTACAAGGCTTAGAAGACTCTAAAATCTGATAAAATAATTATATCTCTTTTTATATGTATACATATATAGATATTTTCAAATTCCTGTATTCAAGGTTACACTGGGACAACCGGTCAACTTCTTACACATTAGGATAACGCTTCACAAAATATTATATACTGTATGTCTAACTCATGCCAGAACTCCTCTCATATTCACAACAATTCAGAATCACCCGGAGTAATAAATAATGATTAAATGCAGTTAGATCACAGGAGCAGGAAATTAGCTTTACCTTGAAGAAATATATGCTCAGTCTCTGTACGAAAGGTCAGTAGGGAACAACTTTTAAAGAGAATGAACGTATGTACATATAATATATATATATATATATATATATATATATATATATATATATATATATATAATAGAATATATATAGTATATATATGATATATATATATATATATATATATATATATATATATATATATATATATATATACATATATATGTGTGTGTGTGTAAATTAGAACGTATTAACCAATTATGTTTTCAATAATTTTTTCGGTTTAATCACGTAATATGTAATCTGCATTACTTAAAAATTAAAAGTGTTTCAACAGAGTGGGACAAGTATGTGATTCCAGTGCTCCATATCTGTGACATTTCTTAGAGAGAGAGAGATTTACGGCAGTCTTTATGCATATTATAATTGTGAGGTTGGGTATGTCGGGATATATGTACTGAGTAATATATGTATAGAGTACGCTGATAGAGAGTATACAGGTGTGAAGACATGAATGTATTTATACGTTTTTAACATTTCTTTTTATATATTGATTACAGTTGTTTGTTTTGTTCAATACCTTTTTGGCTTTTTTTTTTTAGTAACGGAAACTTAGCCAGTTTTTTTATATAACGTTGTGTATTGTGATCTCCATTTGCATTTCAGTCTGGAAAACTAACGAAGGCTATTTTATCCTCTCCTGCTAAGGTTTCGGAATGCTCCCCCTGCCTCTGTTTCTCCCGACTCCCCGGGGTGTACGACAAAAGATCATCAGTTCTAGTTTTCAAGAATCCTTAGTTATTGACAGAATTGTATGATTGTAGTGGTATGCTTATTGAACAAATAAGTGTACGTATGCGCGCGCGCGCGAGCATGTGGGTATATTTTATATATATATATATTAACATTGTATGAAGTCTTTTCTTTTTTATTTCATTTCATGTATCCACACACTATTCTGCAATGTACTTATTTTCTAATGATGATAATTAATAATGGTATGCTCATATGATTTATACGTACAACTTTGATAATAGGCTGGCACCCAGCTAAAGAGCCTAATAAGTTGACTTCATATCAGATTTCGTTTGATTTAAATTAGAGGAACCCATTTAGAAGAAGCATATGGGTTGTAGCCCAAGGTTATTTTACAATCAATGTTTTCAATGGCTTTCATTCTTTTGTTTTAATTTCCCAGCTGAAGGTTGTTCATGGGTCTGTTCTCCCTCGTGTCCGTTTAAGACTTATTTATGTACTTTTATCATATGTTGTTACGACAGATTAATGCTTCGCAATAATGATTGCAAAAGAATGTGGTAGTATTTAAATTCAGTCAGTTAGCCAATAATTGTTAAACATCGTTGAAGGCAATTTCTGTTTAGGTAGACTAAACACAGTTTGTATTGGGAGTTCGAAGACGTGTATATATATGTAATATATATGTATATATGATATATACTAATATATATATATATATTATATATATATATATATATATATATTATACACGTCTTCGAACTTCCAATACAAACTGTGTTTATTTTACCTAAACAGAAATTGCCTTCAACGATGTCTTTAACAATTGGCTAACTGACTGAATTTGAATACTGCCATATTCTTTTGCAATCATTATTGCGAAGCATATATATATATATATATATATATATATATATACTATATATATATATATATATATATATATATATATTTGTTTTGTTTTTTTGTTTTTTTTGTTCTGTGATAAATTTTGTCGGATGCGCAGAATTCGTCTCCGGATTTACTTGTAGTTGGAGGTGATTTTAGCATAATAAGGAACAACCATACAAATGTTATACCTTCATTGAATTTGCTTCCATTCAAAATGTATTTAAGAGAAGATGAATTAGATGGTTTTATTACAAGTTGTCACTTTGATTTCATAAGGACGACCTATACTGCTTGCATTGGAGTCACACAGCCCCTTGCTGTACATTAGCTTTCTCTACCAAACTATACTGTAACCATTTTTACCTTTTTTCTTGAGAAATTTTAAAAAGTTAGAGTAACCAATAGCTGTAGGATTCCAGACTGAAAAAACGATAACGATCCTTGTGACTTACGCTCTCAATATCAACAGCAATTATTTTCCCATTGCTGATGCATGCAAGCAATGCATCGGTCCTGTAGGCACAACTGATACCTATCTTATCTCGTATTATATGTCAGCGTACGGCAAGAATTGAAAAAGGACAGCTTTCCAACTTGTGAAGGTTGCCTGTGCTTGCAGCTGTGAAGACCAGGGTGAATAATGATATAAAGTAACTAATTCTTACACCTAGACAACATGTTAATCATTGAAAGCTGTACAAATGTGAACTTATTTAATTAACCTATGCATGGCTAAAAGAATGTCTGGTTACGCCAACATTTAGAGACCAGATTAGATTTGCATTTCATATTAAAAATAGTTACTATAAAAAGGCTTAAAAACATATATTAAGTCTTGCACACCTGTTTTCAGTGGTCCAACTACAGCAACCTTCCCTCGTCAGATGAAATGAGTCACAACCCGAAAAGACCAGCAAGGAATTTTGGGCTTGTAGGTTTAAACCCCCTGGGCTCTTAGAGGGTTTACAGGCTTGGCCTCCTCTACCCGGTGGGACGGAACTGCCCTCAGGAAGTCTCATCTTTATCTATCTCAGTTATGCAAATCAATTTTCATTTTCATGATGGTAATTCCAATTGATATTTGAACAGATGAAGGTGAAATAGGTTCAGAGGTGGAGTTGAGTCCCAGTGGGTACAGACGACCCATAATTTTCATGTTTTTTTTTTTTTTCTTTTTCATTTTGATAAAAAGTGAGGCTAGCGACCTTTGCAGGCTGTAAGTTAGTTACTTAGTTTTACAGGCTAAGACATACTGTAAGAAAACGATTCCCTTTAATTAACCATTTCCCAGCTGACGCACTCAATAAATTGGGAAAAGTAGGCACTGAAGAGGCAAGGAATACAAACATACACACGCACATGAAATATATATAGGTTGAATACGAGCCACAAAAAAGGCTGTCACCGTTATCGTCAAAAAAGTTTATTTTTTGTTTTGTTTTGTTCTAGGTCAAAGTGAGCCCTCCCTAAGTCTCTTTTTAGATCATAAAGCTTTACTAAGGCTTAGCAGAATTGCATGTATATTGAGGAATCGTCGTAACTATTCAATACACTGAGAGATGGACAGAGGTAGAGGAACGACTGGGGGTCATTTTACAGACGATGCACGATTTGGTATAATAATATATATATATATAAATGTATAGAGTCTACTGGTCACACTCACCACTTCTGTGTATTGTAATGGCTACCATGATCTCATAACCTCTCCAATTTTCTAATATGTTCAGACACATTTTGCACTGGAAGCCTTGGAATTCGGGAGGAAGTGAAAGAAGTAATTCTCCCTCTCAGGAAAGATGCGGTTTGACACTTTTTGAAGACTGAGGCTCTGAAGATCAGAATTCAAGGGTTTCTGTGGAAAGTGCCGACAAATTTTAGCAGATTAAGAGGTTGAGAGTTCACTTAGGCTATTGCAATACATATACCAATGTACTTCACAAAGGTGTCCATCCAATGTGGCTATTAATCGAGAATTTGTTTGATGCTACACTAACAGTTACAGTTAAAAGGAATGTCTGCAGCACAGTTCTACTCACCATTCATTTCTAAAAGGGGGATTAATTCAGGTGTAGACACTACAAACGAACTTTTCATTGTAACCTCACATTCGGACGATAAAAAAAATACAAAGTTTCCATTTGTACGATTGAATTTAATACTTATCAGATTTCCTGCCAAAAGTAAAGGTCATGATTTTTAAATTTCATTTTACATCGCATGTTGTGTTTGTGCCCTGTAACATGGGAAGGGTCTTTCTAGGGACCTGTCACTGATTTTTCGTCCCAAAGAAATTAAATGGCTGAGGTGAATGAGTTTGGGATTAGACATGAGAAAATGAAAAGCTCGAGAAAATCTACTGTACTCAGATCAGAAGGTCCTAGTGAGTTGTTACGCTTAGAATATATTATTAATAATAACAGAACATTTGAAAAGGCTAGGAGTATTCCAATCAAAGAATGAAGTCAGATAGTTCCCGACGCCGTGCAGGATCACTTATTGAGGTTTCAGACTGCACATCAATAAATATAACGATTAATTATGTAATTTTTGCAAAACCGATCAAATTACATTGGTAATGCACTTCCTTGTGCTTCATGCTACCACATGCGTTTCTTAAGCATCAAGAGTAAAATAAATGAGATACAAAAACAGCTAAAATCGTAGTAAACGCAAGACAATCAAGCATCATTGAACTACTGAGATTTTTGTTGATCCAAGTTGTCAAGGTTTTGAGACTGGGGGACCGTATTGAAAGGGCTTGAGAGCCGAAGTCTAATTCAAAGAAGGACTTGAAGGAAAATCTGGGAATTTCAGTTGTTTTCAACAGATCTGAATTCAAGTTTAGCAATTACCACAAACCAAAGGATTGCGAGTAGTTGCAGTCAGTCGACCAAAAGTAAGTTTCCGAGTCTAAAAGCTGGTATTAGTATAATATGAATGATGCGAATCGAATTGTTTGAAGTCTGTAATTGATAATTATGACGACAAATTTTGCTGAAATGTTAACACATTATACGCGTAAATATTTCAAATACATAACTTAGTAACTGTTACAAGCAAACCACGATACAAGCACACCTAAGCTATCTGACAAGACCAACGAATTCATTCGGTCATCGACATCGAGCCTCAATTTCTAAGAGCAAATTGTCAGTTAACGAGAAAAGAAGCCACCGGGACTTGGGGGAAATGATTGTTTTTCTCACCTCGTGAAGTGAGGGATGCAAGAGTTGTCATTCATCGTAATTATAAGACTTCAGCCAGGGTTCAATGCCGGACAATAGAAGACTACAATTCATGGAAAAGTGTACTTGGAAAAGATCTTTGAAAAGATACATATAAACTAAAAGTCTTGACTTTTTATTTTTATTTTAGAAATAATCAAATTGACTTTTTTTTTTTTTTTTTTTTTTTTTTAGAAATAACCAAATTGACTTTTTTTTTTCTTTTAGTAATAATCAAATGACTTTTTTCCTTTTAGAAATAATCAAATTGACTTTTTTTTCTTTTTTTTAGAAATAACCAAATTGACTTTTTTTTTTTCTTTTAGAAATAATCAAATTGACTTTTTTTCCTTTTAGAAATAATCAAATTGACTTTTTTTTTTCTTTTTTTTTAGAAATAACCAAATTGACTTTTTTTTTCTTTTAGAAATAATCAAATTGACTTTTTTCCTTTTAGAAATAATCAAATTGATGAAGCTCAACACTAGTTTCATGGTGGTATATACCTTATGAATAGCACGTTTCCTTCATTTTTATTTATTTAATGTAAGTCTCTCTGCGGAAGTGTATTGTTTTTGGTTAATAATATGAAAAACTCCATGAGAGAGTCGAGCTTCGAACAAACTGAATTTAGGATTAGCCTGAATTCATTAAGGAATCTCTGAAATACAAAGTAAATAATTCAGTACGTGCTTTAAGAATATTAATATGAAGTAAAAAGTTAATGGAAACTTCTGACTTCTTTAATTAAATGGGTCAGCTTTGGAGTTCTATTTTAATTTAGTAGTTGATTTCTGAAAAAGTTCTTATCAAGTGTATTAATTACGAATGGGAATTGAAATATTATGCCTTTTGATTGACGTACAGTAGATGCGAAGAGATAAGACCTCCCCCCCCCCCCCCCCCCCCCACACAAGGAACCATTTAGTTATTAACTTATTTAAAAGCTCAGCATCTTGAAACAAATTTATACTAAGTACATTTTCATGATAGACATTCTATATAATTTCGAAAAAGGAAATCACTCATAAGGATAATTAATTATAAGCATTTTTTGGTAAAAAAGGTAATTGGTCCACTTATACCTTAAGTAATGAAAAGTTATCTTCACCCGTAAAACAATATACTAATTTACGAATGATTTAAGTTCAGCACCCATGATTAAACTGAATAGGAGGGCAAACGAGCTCTCGGTCTTCTTTGTGTACACGACGTGTATGTATGTAGTGTGTATATTACTATATATATATATATATATATATATATATATATATATATATATATACGTATTATATATATATACATACATAATATATATATATATATATATATATATATATATATATATATATATAAAATAAAAAGTCTCACACATATATTATATACGTGATATGAAATGAGATTTCGACAATAATGTGAATAAAGCGTGTAATAGAAATGAAAAAGATGTATCGGTCAACATATCCTATTGGCTGATACATTTTTTGTACTTCTGCATATTTTACTTGTATTACTGTTGATATATTATATCACTATATATAATATATATATATATATATATATATATATATATATATATATATATATGTGTATATATATTATATATATATATAATATATATATATAGTTATATATATATATATATATATATATATATATATACACACACACATTTATGCAGATTCACACTCACACATACATGTATAAGGAATCATGGTGTCCATGCAGTTGCAGATAATCTGAACTAAACTTAAGCAAAGCCTATGGAAATGAAGACAGCGTTCTCTGTTCACAAAACAGAAATATTACTCCAGCTCTTCTCTATTTACCTAAATCATAGGGTTTTATTCCACAACCACACGATATCTACAAAGTTATCATAATCTATGAAAGACAGACTTAAGGAAACTATTGCAATACAGAAAATACTCTCTTACTTATATACCACGAAGGATAGATAGTAGTCTTTCTGATTCTGTTGGTTTTGCTAACTTTCTAACTAACGGGAAAATATTGGCAGAAGAAGAACGCTCGCAAAAAGAAAAAACCGGACACTACTGCCATCTATGGGTTGGTTAAGATTACATCGACAACTCAGTGGAGAAGTGTGGCATCTGCCGTGGATTTGGTTCGAAGAGGACAGGATAAGGAGAGGTTCCACCAAGATTGCTATTCTTAATATCAAATATAATGTTTTCTTCTAAATAGTCATTAAATATTTGTAGACTGAGGTTATACAAAATAGATTCACTGCAGTTCCTGCAACTTCTCTTTCCCAGTATTCACAGGCGTTTCCTTTTAAGGTTAGACTTTATTGCTTCTCTCCTCTAGAGAGGTTTCACCTATATTTAAGATGTGTCCTAATTGCTCTGCGTACCGATCTGTCTTGGTGGCTTCCATATTTTTATGAGACTGCTTAAAATGGAGTTATCTTGCCTCGATAAAAGACTTCATTGGTGAGGTTCAATACGTATTTACTTAAACAATCTAGTTTTCATAGCTAGTGCAAAAACCGTTTTCTTCTCAGTCTACCCCTTTTTTACATCCATATCCTCTTCTGGATCAACCCTTATTTGTAGAGTTTAAACATTTCCTTACGGTGTATCACAGAATGTCATTTCTCGTCAGAAGGTGTCCTGCTAAACCAACTTCTTTTTAGGTCACACAGACACAAGACTTTTCTGTTGCGAAGTCGTGACCCTTGACCTGATGGTGCCTCCTCTTGGGTACTTATTTGCCGTTGAGAAGTTGCAGCTGGTGCCATCTGTCGTGTCTTCGGTCAGGGTACTGCAGGGCATCGTACCAGTGACGCAGTTCCGTACCTGTGCTGTCTTGGGACAACTGAAGACCACCTGGAACCACAGAAGGATGCATTTAGTATCATAAGAATGAGAGCTTCCTTCGCATTAAAGCTGTGGTTATCGGCTCGCTTTAGGCCAAGGATCACCAGTTCAGTTAGCAGAATATTCTGGGGGTGTTGTGGGGGGGTGGGGGGTCGGCGAGGAATAATCTATACATGGGACTTAATGTATGGATCTGGAAAAGTGCTATAGTGACACAATAAAAGTATGTAAATATAATAATACAAAAATACAGCAAAATGTATATGATGAAATAATGTACTTTATGATGTATGTATGAGATAACAGAATTTTTATAAATTTACGCCAGGAATTGTCGGTGTAGAACTAGAAAGCATATATAAAATCATCAAAATGTTTACTGAAATAAGGCAGTTCAGAAATTTATGGAAAATGTTTACACCAAATAAAGATTTAAGATCATTACAATTGACAGACTTTTAGTTGATGGTAGTGTTCTGTTTTGAACAAGAATGTTTGCATGTCGCAAAAGGAGGACACGACTAAAGAACCGAAAAGTGATAGTAACCAACAATCTTACTAGTTTTATTTAGTTGTTAAAATCTCATTGTAAGCCGTTTTTTTTTCGTGTCACGCTTGAGACCATTTTATATCTAACAAGAAATTACGAGGCCTTATTGGAGAACTTCACATTTCTTTTGAATGAAATCGTTTGTCATATACCTTCAAAGTGTCAGAAATTGCAGAAATATTTTCGACTACTATTAATACCGCTGTAATGTTCTGAAGAAAATGACTGTCGTGATATGTAATGAAATTTTGTGAACTTTTAAGTTTTAAAATACTGCTGTTTCTTTTTAAAAAAAGGTAAAACAGTTCCTCACCATACTTCATAGAACCTTAACGAATGTCAAAATATCTAGAATTTCGCGTTTGATGGTTACATGTTCAAAGTCTCACTGCATATGATATATAAACCAAGTGTTAATTTCCCAACTAAAAGAGTAACACCGTCAGTATTTTCGTATGTTGTAAGAATCTGTTTGAATTATTATAAGCCGCAGCTGTAGTGCTAGTAATCAGTTTGCGTAAGTATAAAGCTGGATAGTGTGCCCGATCAAATTATGATCATAAGTAAATTTGAGAAAAAAAAAAAAATCTTTTGGACGTACACGTTTCAATAAAATACCAGGCCTAAACCCCCTTCCCGCCCCCATTAAAAAGACACGCATTATTCCTGTACAACTGTTCACAATAATTTAAAATGTTTGAAATAGTGGTTTCTAGTTATGATAAGATTTTGCATAACATTTTCTGCACTTTCATTTTTATCAAACCCATTAAGTTTTTAGCATATAGTTTTTAGATTTCAAATCTGAGTTAAACAGAGAGAGAGAGAGATAGAGAGAGAGAGAGAGAGAGAGAGAGAGAGAGAGAGAGAGAGAGAGAGTGTCACAATTACCTATAAAGTCATCGCTTCTTCCGACATCCTTGTCGTAGACGCGGATGTCCAAGAGTTTCTTGGGCAGTTCGTTCCTCCTGACTTCAAAGATGAACTCCTCGTTAAATTCTGGGTTGAGATTCTTCCACTTGACTGCTGTCTTATATTTTTTGTGGGTGGGGTCAGGCTTTAGCTGGCTGTTAAAAAAAAAATAAAAAAGGCGAGGGTGAAGGGTGAGATGAAGCTTTCATATTATGTGTTAGTTGTGGAACTTAGTTTTCACTGTGTTCGTCGTTCAGATAATATGTTTGGATGTGAATCTGTTGAATGTTTTGATTCTTCTCTTAAATATTGACCGAAATTTCTATTCGGTTACTGGGTGCTTTTTAGTTTTTAGACCATAATTTCCTATATGAAAATTTTCTAGAAGAGAGGATAGTGAATAATCACCATTTACCAATACTATTATACAGTAAACAGTCATGGCGATGACTAAGAAAAATATTTTGGTTCCGTGCTTAAGAGAAAGGGCTATGAAAATTTAACATAGAAGCGAATTAAGTTAAAAATGTTAAAAATGAGCTTACACTTTGACGTAAGGGTCCGAAAACCCGTTGGAGTCCATCGAAGGAAGATGTGCGCATCGAACGATGCCAACAATGAGGGCGTTCCTCTGGGTGGCGTACTTGAGACTCAGCAGAACTTTCCCCCTTTCCGTCTCCCCTTTGACTTCGTCCTCCGCCAGCTGTTAGGAAGGAATACCGCCTCAGTGTTGCTTTCAAAGGCTTTTGAGGGAAAATGTCAGCGGGTCTGGCAACCTGAATCCTATTACTATAGTAGATTCACATCAACCGTGCATTTGATGTCTAGGCCAATCCCTTACGACGCTCCTGATTGGCTGTTGATAAGCCATTCACAGGGCTGGAAACTCTCAGTCTCACGAGAGAATTCCCATGAGTAGGATCTATGTTTCACCTCTCCTGAGGGATACGTCTTTCTAAAGTATCCCTCGGGAGAGGTGGAACATACTTCCTGCCTATGTGAACTCTCGAGAGACTGAGAGTTTCCAGACCTGTGATTGGCTTATCAACAGCCAATCAGGAGCGTCGTAAGGGACTGTCCTAGACATCAAATGCACGGTTGATGTGAATCTACTAATAGCTCTTGCGCGAAAGAATACTGCCTATCTTATGGGTGTTACTTTTAGGTAATACTACTCCTGAAAGGATAGCTGCTCTATGCAGCCTCTTTTTCGGTTCGTTGGACAGGAAAGAATTCCCATTCCCCGACTCGCCTTTTGGGTGTTCCAAAAAACGAAGGTCAATCGGTTTGATTATCCTCGCACCCCATTCATTTAGCATATTGCAGAATTCTTTGACCTTTTCATTATTCTCCGAATCATTTACCCTGTCTAGTTAAGAGGCCATTGTTGTCTTCTGAATTTGATGAAAGAAACTTCTCTTAGCAATCAAACTGGATTTATGTAACAATATTTACCTTCGGATCTTCAGCGTAAAAAAAGATTAATATTGACGTGCATTTCGGCACCATACAGATTGTTCTCCGTCATTGGTTTATTACGAATAGTTTTACCCCTCAGTGTCTGTTGCTGATTTGTGCGTACGAGTACTTAACTAGAGTAATATCGGTGAATTGCATTTCATTTGTCTGAAAATCATGAGATGCATAAAACCAAGTTGGTAATGGCTGTTACCACATTTCTAGGAATCCGTAAGTAGCAGATACTACTATCATAATTTACTTTACAGTCCATACATAAAAGGGATATATAGACAGACAGACTTCAAAATAATGATTACAGTATCTTCTTACGTACATTCAAGAATTGAGAGAGGGAGACAGGGACTGAGAGACTTCGGCAAGAACAAATGAGCTCTCCCACTTGTGGGGACGGTGAGTGAAATATAGATGAGTGTTGTACGAGCAAATACTTACACTTATCCGCTTTTCAAGGTTAACCCTCAGGCGCTTGGTTTCGTGAGGTCGAACTTTCTTTAAGGCAATCCTAGCCTCCCCGAGGAAGTCATGGCCAAATCGGTCTTCATCTGTTTTGAGGAAAAGAAAAGATTGGAATTTCTTTCGGGAAGACAGGCGTATGTTATATTGAACATGTCGACATCGTATTTTTCCATTTTTTCTTTGACGAATTTGCATTGAAAATTGTTCTCACAGAAAATCAGTATTTATAAACAGTCACGTAAGCTTATGAAAAAGTAGAAGATGAATATAGAGAAATTGAGGACATACCCATTATTATGCGGCAATGATAGGCAGAAGGGAAAGCATGAAATTTAATACAGTGAAAGACAGATTAACATGTGAATTTGTGTGTTGTAATACACATCTAAGTTGCAAAGGATAGGAACATAACACGAACTCTGTAGGTACTGCATTTGTCGTTCTAGGTTTTACAGAGGGTCTCTTGCTTACCTGTGTGCCACATGCGACGAAATATGTATATATAAACTTTAATGGTGATAAATTTGGCGCTAACATGCAACAAGAATGATTCCTGATCGCAGTATGTATACCAAATGATTCAGAATAGAAGACTGTGCAAATTAACGTATATAATATTTAATTTGTCCTTCATATTAAGAGACATTAGGGAATTCTGTTACGACAAATCAATGTAAGCTTGTTTTTTCCAAGGAAAATCTACCCAGCCATGAGTGGGGCTTGAGCGTAATAACACAATAGGCAAAATGGACAGTGCTAGCAAGACCATAAGACAAGTAAAGTAACAATAAGTATAAATACACTAAAAATGGCGAGTTCTAGACACTAGAAGGAACTGCGCATTTGGACGCTTAAAATAGTGGGTCTCAGAAAAGAAAAGAACATTGGATAGAGATTCACCTAGAATGTCGAGTTCGTGGTGGGAAAATGAAGTTGGGGACAGATTCACTGACCTAAATCGGTTTCTTCCACAACGAAAGGAACCTTGATTGCAAACCCACTTTCCTAAAAATGTTTTACTGGAGTAATTGAACTTTGTACAAAAATAGTGTTTCATACAGGTAAAGGAACTTTTGATAAACACATTGATAAACAGGAGCTTTAGTCACAATAAAAACAGACAAAGGCAACCTTCATACAAACACACTTACCCAGGATTGTGAGTCTCAGGGTCTTCCTAGCCATGTCCTGATCCGAGATGCCGTAATATGTAAGCGTTTCATTGAATTCCGGATTGACCGTCTTTGGTACCGTCCGGGTACGTAACTTGTTACTCTGTTGTCGAAAGGAAATGTAGGATACACTTGAGATCTCACAAGCTTTTCATGAATTAGAATTCATGTATTAAAAATTGCGTACCTTGAAACCTCAAACGATGTTATGATGATGATTATTATATTTTTATATATTCCAATTCAAAATGATCATACATTCATGTGGAACAACAACAGAAAGATGTAACCTTGTAGAGCAAACTTCCACAGAAGAGAATTCTTTATGTTGAAAATAGAGGAAACAGATGTTGTGAGAAATGATGATATTGTTTAGAAGATGAATCTTTTCCTTCACAATCGAAGTACAAGCAGAAAGTTTAGCAGTATCTGTGGGTTGTGCATCAGTAATAATGCTAGTAACACCTAATAAATATGAAACAATGTGTATTCATATATTTAAATATTATGGGTCAGGATGATAGCTTACGGGTACTTCCTCCTCTTATTACCACTAGCCTGCTTATAGAGCAGGCAGAATGAAGTTAAATGAACCTTGTCTGGCAGTTATAAATCTGGGTTTTACTCCCCGTAGACTACCGTCCCGCCTCCCTCATCTATATACTACCATAATGCTGTAGTTTTTCAGTTATATATGATAATAATAATCGTTATGTTAAAAAATTTGGCAACATTAGATTTTACAGCAATAATTATAAAACGTATTATCATAAGAAGAGTTGTACAATCAGTTACTTGAAATGACTTCATGGCAAATATAACGAAAGAGAAATGGCAACCAATACCTTATCAGGTCGTCGAGAAATTCATACAAAACAACATTTACAACCGTAAGCTGTGACGAGCACGTAATTGAAAATGAGGAAAAGAAAAATATAGAAGCGCAATTTTGAATGAAAAGAATATCATAATTGGAGCGTGAAAAAAGCAACCTTTCAAACAGAAAAATAAAGTTGGTTATACAGGAGGCCTTGAGAAGGAAAAAAGGAGCAACATGCTACACGCAGGCATTCATGCAAATAGTTGAAGAGGATTTGGGAAAAGGGACGTTGCAAGTTTTATTAATGACTGCAAATTAGGAGAGGGACGTCACTCCACTTAATGGACATCTGTCAGCTTTTTCAGAATGAGCCATTTTAGTCTGGGTGGCTAATTTGGACACGAATTTCCTAATTAATATCATTACGGTATTTCGGCTTGACGTCGGCCGTCCGTTTCATCCGTTTTAGCCTACTTTTCTATGGCATTTCTACTCGGGGTCAAGTGTTTGTGGTAGTTGTGTCTTAACATGGGCCATTATTATTATTATATTATTATTATTATTATTATTATTATTATTATTATGGCTCTATCACAGTCCTCCAATTCGACTGGGTGGTATTTATAGTGTGGGGTTCCGGGTTGCATCCTGCCTCCTTAGGGAGTCCACACTTTTCTTACTATGTATGCCGTTTCTAGGATCACAGTCTTCTGCATGAGTCCTGGAGCTACTTCAGCCTCTAGTTTTTCTAGATTCCTTTTCAGGGATCTTGGGATCGTGCCTAGTATTCCTATGATTATGGGTACAATTTCCACTGGCATATCCCATTAACTTCCTTTCTTATTTCTCATATATTTTCAGATCTTGATACTTATCCATTTTTTCCCTCTCTTTCTCTTCAACTCTGGTGTCCCATGGTATTGCGACATCAATGAGTGATACTTTCTTCTTGACTTTGTCAATCAACGTCACGTCTGGTCTGTTTGCACGTATCACCCTATCCGTTCTGATACCATAGTCCCAGAGGATCTTTGCCTGATCGTTTTCTATCACTCCCTCAGGTTGGTGCTTGTACCACTTATTACTGCAAGGTAGCTGATGTTTCTTGCACAGGCTCCAGTGGAGGGCTTTTGCCACTGAATCATGCCTCTTTTTGTATATTATTATTATTATATTATTATTATTTGATAGAACATTTTATATACTCTCGGGATAGAGAGTTTTTTCCCCTATTATTATTATTATTATTATTATTATTATTATTATTATTATTATAAACTCTGCTGTTTCCGTTCAGATTGTAATGATGATTATCATCAGTTGACGGGGCGATGTTGTGACAGATATATGGGAAAAAACGACCTGAAAACTATATGCTTTACTATAAACATCATAGAAAACTATGATAACGTCTTTCACGTGACACGCCGGCCATTATGTAAGAGCTCCATATCATCATCTTAAAGCTGGCAGTTGGAAGTTCTTAGACTGATGCCAACTCGTTTTTAAAGTGGGCACTGTTGACCATGCTTGATGAAGGCTCAGAGTTTGTAAAGGCTTATATATTTATGAGACTAGTAGGTGAAGTTAAGTTAATTCAAACTTGGTATGCGTTAGCTAGCTCAGACTTAGAATCAAACTATTAGCATGTGTTTCGTGACCTGGTAACTCATAGAATCACAATGGGCTTGATTAACATATCCAAGATTAAAACTGATGAAATCGCGAAGAGGCTGTTATGTCATATATATATATATATATTATATATATATATATATATATATATATATATATATATATATATATATATATATTATGGGATTTTGGAAGGTACTTTATGATACCACACATGAAGTGACGGCATTTTCACGTGACATTGCAACCATGCTGAAAAATAAATATACCCTAAATGCAGTTTCTCCAAAACGCCTTCGGGAAATTGCTGCAGAGTTTGTAAAGGGCAAATGACAGCTGTTAATAGTTCATGTCAATTTGTATGCAAATTAAGATTGGGTGGCCATGTTAAGACTGCCATATGCCTTGAAGTCCGGCACCCCTTCCTTGCGTTTCAGTGATGATATTTTTTTTATTAGCGTCAGTAATTAAAAGTAGAACTCAGTTTTTATTATTACCGCACATTCTTATGACACAAGCCAAAATTTCATGACCTTGCAAGCTTACACAGATGACAGTGCCAATATGTGAAAAAAAGCAGAAATGAGAAGAAATTAATATCCATTGCAAATGACGATAAATGCACGTAAACATACATAATTAATAAAAGAAATATAGTGAATATATATTTTATTATAATAACAGTAATCGTCTTGCGAAAACAGAAAGGCCTTTCAGGTCACTTTTTGTTTTTAGTATAAATTGCATAACTGACTAATTATATCACAGAAAGGCAAACAAAATCAAATTTCATATATATAACTTTTGTTTTAAATATTCAGAAATTGATTTAAAACATTCTAAAACCAAATTGATTTAATACATTCTAAAACCATTCAGTTTACTTCGCTTTATATGCAATGCCTGATGGACTGCAGTGATTAAATATAAAGATAATTTTACCTGCTGATTGGGTCCACACCTCCGGGTGTGGGGGATTACTTCGTCGAGGCCCTTCAGAGAGAGAGAGAGAGAGAGAGAGAGAGAGGACGAGAGAGAGAGAAGAGAGCGAGACGTAGGAGTAGCGAGAAAGAAGAGTAGGAAAGGAGGTGGGAGGGATAGGGGGGAGGGATGGGAGGAGTGAGAGAGAGAGATTTGAAGGTAATTAGTGAAGACGACAAAGCAGTTATTATGACAACACTTTTCTTAGATTATGAAGATGTATTATTATTAAAACAAATCACACATCTCATCACTATAAAAGATTCCTTGACAAGATTAGAGATTGGAGCAGTGGAAATATTAAGGTAATGAATCATTAAACAGTTGTACAGAAGTTATAACACTTTTTTTATTGGTCGTGAATTCTGAGAAAACAGTAAGAACCACAGAAGCCTATGACTTACAGATGCAGTCTGAAAAGTAAGAAAAAATAAAGTCTGAAAGTAAGAAAAGGGTAATTTTCTGTTTTTACGTATTTTAAAAAGGGAAGCAAGCAAGCAAGGAAGGTGGAAAACCTTCGGTTAGATCCAGGTGACTGATGAGAAAGCAACCCCATAAGAACTGTATACTGGATGACTGGAATGGGCCACAAAGAAGCGTGAATGAACGATTTCCAAAGACGAAGAATTGGATTGATGCAAATTCCAATTTAGCCTTTAAATGTCCATACTCGGCCTGATAGTTCTTGGGAGCAATTCGAGAAGTATATGAAGTTGAAGGAGAGCAGGTGAAATAAGTTTTACCAGTAGATAAAACTATAGAGAATGCTGAGATTACGTTTCGAATTAAAAGAAATTCATCAGGTGATGTGTGTTGGCTTGGAGATAAATAGAGGAATTGAGATGAACAGATAGCATGGCAAAGGAAGTAGCGCTTGAGTAACTGAAGATGAGGACAGTTTTTGTGGAAATGACCGGCGAAAAGCAGGAAAAATTAACTGGCTGGTTGTTGCTGCGCAAAAGACCCGATAATATGATGGGATTAATGCAAGTTTGATGGACAAGAAACCAAGAGGAAGAAGAATTAGAATGCTTAGTATAAGTGGTGGAAGTAGGAATAAAGAGAAAAACTAATATCTAAGATGATAAAGAATGCAACGGATATGCAAAACACGGATGAGGATGACGATGTTGGTAATAGTTAATTCTAAGAATAGGCTCAATGCTTAAAGATCTCTGCTCAGGATCAAATCTACAGTAGCACTTGGTATCAATTTCTCACATAATCAGCATCCAGTTGGCAAATGCCTATCACGGTATATCTACGAGGATAACATTAAATCAGGTCAACTGGAATGCTAAGAATAATTGCAGTCTTCAACCATTTAATTCTGATCTTTTGAGACACAGAATGTCTGACCCATATTTAAAGAACTGTTTGTTTGTATGTTTTTTTTTACGTTGCATGGAACCAGTAGTTATTCAGCAACGGGACCAACGGCTTTACGTGACTTCCGAACCGCGTCGAGAGTGAACTTTTATCACCAGAGATACACATCTCTAACCTCTCAGGAGAATGCCTGAGAATTGAACTCGCGGCCACTGAGGTAGTACGGCAACACCATACCGACCACGCCACTGAGGCGCTCATATTTAAAGAACTAGAACTCAAATCAAAGGCTAGTGTTATTTATCATGATATATTGTTATCCTCGCAATTATGTCACGTTGTTGTGTGTTTGCACAGCCATCGTGCGCAGACCGTATCTAGGAAACCAGTTACGACCTCATATTTCTGTATACGAAGGAAGCGGTCACTCTCCAGTGAGTTAAATCCTTACCTTACTAGCACCTGGTAGAAGATGAAGTTTCACGTAAGCATCTGCTTGTCTGCTTGTGTCCGTCGGCTTCAAGTTCTGGAAGATAATCAGTGTGGTGAGAAAGATACAGATGATGTTCAAGGGAAGACGTTGGCGTCATTCTTTAACAGAGGAATTAGATGCTAAATTGTTTTGATTACTTTAGGTTGCCGTACAAATGCCCAGGTTTGTGTTAGCTCTGTATTGAACTGATTTTGTGTAAATGCACACGAGCTAATAACACTTCTAGCAACTTTGATTAAGAGATGGCATTTTAGTAGGATTATAAAAGCTCCCCTTTTGAACGCTGCTTGGATCTGGAGAACATATAAACGGTGTTTTTTAATGCATGCGGCAAGATAAAGCATAATTTGTAATTCTGCATTAACCAAGGCTATGAAAAGGAAAACGGTTAAAAGCACTGAACCAAAGAAAATCATATAGTCGCTTTTACAGTTGTAACAAGGTACTCAAGAAAACCAAGTCAGTTACAACGATAGATAAGGGCAATAAGTGGCCTTCCCTGTGGCCTTTCATAAAAATGTGTTTCATTTATATATATATATATATATATATATATATAATATATATACTAATATAATATATATATATATATATATATATATCCTATATATATATATATATATATATATATATATATATATATATATATAAGTTCAGCATAGTGATATCAAGGGGGGGAGGTGGAGGAAGTATGGTGTTACGCTTTGTGATTGTGATATGGTACATCATTAAGAGCCTTGGGTTATTGTGGAATCCAAACCATGCCTCAGTCGAGTTGCCAGAAATGAAACCCCTTGACCGCTGTAGTTTCTTTCAGTAATCAATAAGGGATATCAGTAGAACCGTCATAAATTCATCTGTATAACTGGTATTCGTAGAGATAAAATATTCTTAAATACAGAAACTTCCATTATCGGGCTATTGTGTCGTAAAGTCATTAATGTAGCATACGAATAATTGCCTATGCCTGTTTGTGAAATTTCATACATTTGAGGGAGCTTGTCTTAGATTGAACATTTGTGGATACTGATTTTTGACATAAAAAAGGAAAAAGACGACAGGATCTTACTCTGGCACTGTGCACCGTACAGTGAAGAGCTTGGTTGTGGGAATCGTACAGCAGGGAAAACTCGACCGTTCCCATTCCTATGGTACCTGGAATGAAAGAAAAGGAGTAATATGCAAAACCTAATAGGTGATAAAGCCGCTAAGGGAAGTGCACATTATCAATTCATAATATATGAATAGAGAAGGAAGTGAGTGACGAGGCTGACGACTTCGAATGGGAAATTGGGTCTGAATTCATTGCTTTCTTTAGATATGGTAGGCTCCAGAGACAGAGTCGTTAACAAAAGCGAAAACCGCAGTTATTTATACATTTTCGGAAGCCTAAGGTGGTTTCCTAGATTTCCATGGATTGTTGTACAATTTTCTTTTCCATTAAACTTTATATAATTTCCTAATAATATTTCATACATTCTTCGAGACTAAGACAAGTCTTATATCTTTTAGTCGTCATAAAGTGGACTGTTTTAGTTAACGATTCACTCATTTTGTAATATTGTGAAGCGTTCTATACTTATCAAATCTTTAATAGTATTTCACTGCCATTAAATCCTAGGTTAGCGTAGCATGCTTCTGTAGTATAGTTATGTAGGTTTTGCTGCCTATTTAAGGAATTCATATTTGATAACATGGAGCCTTTTCTTGTAGTCAGAAGTCTTATGCAATAAGCCTTACTGAGTGTTCTCAGGCATTTTTACTGTATACACTTGTATAGGAAGTTTTATTTTATTTTCCAACTGTAACTTGTAGTTTAAGAAAGCTATATGTACGGTAGTACATACTGCCGTATGTAAACACTCAAAAATAGAAACGAAACCATTACTAAAGACTGGAGGTTTATGTTTATTGTATTTATAATGCGGTGTGTTTTAACGTGTTATGAAAAGGGTTTTGAGAGAGAGAGAGAGAGAGAGAGAGAGAGAGAGAGAGAGAGAGAGAGAGAGAGAGAGAGAGAGAGAGAACAATGACTGCGGGTCATAGGGCCCAGATATCGAAAACGGTCTTGGCTTCACGTACCTTTTCGCCCTTTTCATTTACTAATTTGCACGGTACTTTTTTTTTCCCCTTGTCGTGAGTAGAGAAAAGGTCGTAGTATCTCAGCTTAGCACATAAGTTAAGATCCCCTTTGGTATCAATTAAAAAAAAATTGTTTTTATCGTAATTTACGTCTGATGTGCCTGTCCATGTTTCAATTTACATTGTCAGAAAAGTGATGTGATTTCCCTGAAACATTACCTATCGATGAGCCAGAGCTAGAGAGGTAATTTTGTAACGAAGAGAATGTAGTCCTATAGAAAAGCTAGAGTTTAAATGCATAGTAGTAAATATAGGAGAAAAGAGAATCATTAAAGTCAACGTAAAGATGAATTTGTCGTACGGAAAGCGAATTGGTAATTGTTCTAGATGGTAGGTAACGCATGAACACACTCGAATTAATCTACGCAGTTACATAAAAGTCAAAGCCATTGCTGGGCTAGAATGTCAAATAGGATCAAGCGGGAACCTTTGCAGTCTTTGCAGGTGGATTTAACTCGAAAAGTAAACGTTCTTTCAGCATTCCCTGCCGCACCAAGACTTATTCGACTTCTTGGGCGAAGTAGCAAAAGTTGCAACTGACGTGCTTTGCTTGGTAAATGTTGCGGCTGATTTTGGTTTTTACTCTTTAAAACGTTCTAGTCGTTTCCGAGAGAGGGTGAGTTTGTTTAGCGGAAGTTGACGGATATTATTATTATTATTATTTTTTTTTTTTTCGACTGGGTGGTATTTATAGTGTGGGGTTCCGGGTTGCATCCTGCCTCCTTAGGAGTCCATCACTTTTCTTACTATGTGCGCCGTTTCTAGGATCCACAATCTTCTTTGCATGAGTCCTGGAGCTACTTTAGCCTCTAGTTTTTCTAGATTCCTTTTCAGGGATCTTGGGATCTTGCCTAGTGCTCCTATGATTATGGGTACAATTTCCACTGGCATATCCCATATCCTTCTTATTTCTATTTTCAGATCTTGATACTATCATTTTTCCCTCTCTTTCTCTTCAACTCTGGTGTCCCATGGTATTGCGACATCAATGAGTGATACTTTCTTCTTGACTTTGTCAATCAACGTCACGTCTGGTCTATTTGCACGTATCACCCTATCCGTTCTGATACCATAGTCCCAGAGGATCTTTGCCTGATCGTTTTCTATCACTCCCTCAGGTTGGTGCTTGTACCACTTATTACTGCAAGGTAGCTGATGTTTCTTATTATTATTATTATTATTATTATTATTATTATTAATGATCAAAATTCGGCGGACATTCACGTTCCAGTTGACAATAGGTAAAGGCCCTTTAGGTGAAATTTTGTTTTTCATATCCTCTCTAATTTACAGGATTTTACAGGTGAACAATTTACGCCTGTAAATTGCCCAAGTGTAACCTCGTGTATATAAAGAGTAGACACAAATTACACGTATTTGATCTTTTTCTCCACTTATCATCGTCACAAATGAGCAAAGCTTCACATGGACCAAGCCCAAAAAGACCCCACCAATTTGCAAACCAAACTTTGGGCGGATTCTTTTTATCGCCATTTTAAACTGCAAACCTCTACTCTTCTTCATTCCATTCTTCACAATCTCCACTATATTTCATAAACCTCATTACCGCACTTCACCCAAAAGATGCTTTGAAACGGCTCACCTTCCTTCTCCTTGTTGTTGACGAGGGTCGTATTCGCGTTCTTTTCCTCCGGGAAAACGTCGTCCATACTGCTACTGGTTACCTCGTCCCTGATTGAGGACGAGTCCCTTGACAAAAGGGAATCGCGGGAGTCCCTCGAGTCCCTGAAATGAAATGAGAGCGGATTACCTGAAGCTGGCTTTGTTTCAGGTTTACCTCATCTCCCAGTGGTATTTGTATGTTCAAGAAAGGGTACAAAGACCTGCGTGGGAGACAGGTATTTTGTTTTAATTCTAGTACAGTACTATAATAGTGCTGCTTATAATAATTATGGTGATGATGATGATATCTACTATAATTATTATTATTATTAAAAACAAATATTCATAGAAACGTGCAAATGCTATGAACTTCCACAGAACAGAACGCACACCTGGAAAAAACAAGCAAACAACAAATCTATGGTAAAAAAAAAAAAGAATCAAGGTACTGGTAAATCGGCTAACAAATAAACAAAGATCCTACCAAGCTGTTGGTTAATTATTCATTAATGTCTGTTCATAAAAACGGCGCCAGGTAAAGTGTCTAAAAGTGTTGATAGAAAATGAGTTCAGTGAAAAGTTCAGCAGTAACGGGTACATTTTGTACGTGGAATAAATGGAGAAAAAAGATTATGATGCAGAGGAGAGCAAGACAAAATGTATTGAAAGTGGAAATGTGAAAACCTTTGACCCTTTACCTTGATTCCCTGGAGCCGCCAGCGTTTCTGCCCAGCCTCGGTGGATGCCTCCGGTCGTCACTGCTCTTGGAAGCCTCCGACTCTCTCCTGGACCGAAAACCATTGACCGTCGGGGAGGAGAGAGCCGTTCCCCCAATGTTTCCGCTGCTACTGCTACTGCTGCTCCTGTTCATGGGCAGCGGGGAAGGGTGAGGACTTCTCGGAGTGGCCGCGGTAGAAGCAGATGGGGAGGCCGATAGGCCCTCGGTGACGGAGCTGGTCATGGCGTTACTGGGAGTGCCCGGTGTGCTGTTCTCGGGTTCCGTCTCCTCCTTGCTCTCGCGACTCAGGTTTGGAGAATCACTCACGGATGAGTTAGACCCTCTCGTTGAATCTCTCCAGGCAACTCTGTTCGATGAAGAAACGAATGTGGACCTTATAAAAATGTTGCCTCATACTTTTACCCACCAACATTCAAATAATCAGCTAAGAAGATATTCCTTTTGGAGACAAATGGAAGGTGTAACGCTACAGTGAGGAAAATTATATAGGGATCTTTTCTGAAGGACTACCGATGTATATCAGGAAAATGAAAGTAGGAAGAGAATAACAAAGCATGGGAGTGGAAGGAAAGAACCTATCGTGGAATATTGATCTTCCATATTGGATTTTCTCTGTTATCTGTACTTTACATTCTCGTCCCTTTGCTGTTTTTCACTGACCGATGTTACTGAAAAGAGTGCTACATACTTAGTTCTCGACCGACGGAATTCAACTACAGTGGTTTCTTTTAGTTGAGCTTCTAAGGGGTTAGTGCCGTAAGTGTACCGCAATTGGCGCACTGTAGGCATAACTAAAGGTTGTTGCAGCGTCCTCTGGGCCACTGGCAACACGGACTTTTTAGCCTTTAACTTTACCTCTCTTGCCACTTTCTTTTTTTGGTCTTGCTGTTCAACCGCTCCAACTCCTTGTTTTCAGTGTTTTAAGCCCTGAGTGGCTGAAAGTGGCCCGGTGCTTGGTTTGACAGTCTAAATTTCGTAACCAGTCAACCAGTCTTTCAGTAGAACACGGGTCCTCTCTCGTTTCGTTCCCTGTCCGTGTCTGTGTATGTTTGTATGTTACTACTATTTCGACACTCCTAAAATGAACTTTCAGAAGAGCATCATTTTCTGAGGATTTACGCTCTCATAAAACGATAAAATCCCACATTTAACTTGATTCATGATGCTGTTCAACTGGGCTCTCTTCCTATTGAGAAATGTTTTTCTAAGACGTAATAGTGTTTAAGTAAGGGTTTACGCGCCTCTGGTGCTGTACACACACATGTATATGTATATATAACTTCTCATAGTGGATTTAGGGAGAGCACTACATCATTTTTATATCGTCGTAGTATTTTGAGTTAAAATCGCGATTTTTTTTATCGTGTGAGTTTGAAACTTACACAATAGGGAATAACTTTCTTACCATACTGTTAACATAACTGTTATGCTATTTATTTATCTGTTGCTTGTTTGTTTTATTTTAGTAAATGTTAATATGGTCATACATATATACACTCACATTGGGTCTTTTAAAATCCACACACACATATCACACTCACACATATGTGTGTGTGTGTGGATTTTAAAAGACCCAATATTGTGTGTATACGAAGGGAGATACGAATCACGGTAGCGTTTCTTCTTTTACTTTATTTCAAATACGAATAAAACCTTAAACCGTACAAGCAGAAACGAACAAAAGTAAAAAGATCCCGCAGCTTGTAAACTGCGTTGCCAATATTTACAATTACTAAAATAAAACAAACAAGCAACAGATAAATAAATAGCATAACAGTTATGTTACAGTATAGTAAGACTGGATAATGCAAGGCAGTTTTTCTCACAGCATATATAAGCGTACGCTATATATTAGCGATAGAGTCTACTCGAAGTTAGGTAAATTTCAGGTCTTTCATCAAATACATTTTTTTTACCGTTATATAGTATATATAGTATTAACCAGTGTATGGCTAATTCCTCCAGTTAACAGGTCCGTGAAGGCAGTTCTATTCGTTTAGATTTATAGATTTATTTGGGCTTTTTGTCTGCATTAGCTGTCCTGTTATTATTTGGTGATTGGTGCTGCGAATGATAGTCATTTGACGGAGAACGCTCAGTGATTATATATATATATATATATATATATATATTATATACCTATATATATATATATATTATATATATGTATATGAGTTCTTAGCTTCCCAATTTTGTCATACATTTTGATACACTTTCCGGGAAGCCAAACGAATCAGTAATGCGAAAGTTAATCCCTACTCGGTGAATTTCTAACTCACGGAAAAAAAAATGGGTTTACCTCAAAATAATACTAAAAGGTTATACTACAATATAAGAATCATGTAATGTACTTGAATTAGCTTTGAAAAGTTAATATCACAACATATTACCTAGGGTCAGCAAAATTAAGATATCACTTTAAATAAATAGTTAAAAAATACCTCAGCTGAAAAGAATATACGAAGAATGATCATGATTGAATAGCGAAAAATACAGTGAAATTGATAACAAGATAACCGAAAAGAATAATGAATAAAATAACACGAAATGAATCTTGGAAGAACCTTGAGCAAATGCAGAAAGAGCCATGTAAAACAAACGATGAAAAAACAGCAAGAACAGTAAAAAAAAAAGAAGAAGAAAAAAAAAAAATAAGTCACCTCAACAGCGGGGAAGGAGATCTATCAATCGCTTGATCCCGTCGGAGTTCCGTTCGCGGGCTGAGCTGGTGGGGTGAGTGGGGTGCTGGGGAGTAATACGGGGTTAAAAGAAGTCCTCCGGGGTCACCCCCACCCGTGCTTTCACGGCTCGGGGCGCGGCTCAAATCACGTTGAGTTCCTGCAGCTGGGGGAGAAAGAAGGAGGTATTGTAGAGGAGGTTTCTGAGAAGAATGTTACCACAACAGAGATAAGATAGTAAGGTTTAGACCTTTTTAATGAGCCATGGCCTCGTGTCCAAGGTATTCCTAACTCTATTATTATTAATATGGTTATTAATATTATTATTAAGGTGTACAAATTCAGGTTGAACTAACGAAATACCACCCATTTCTTGCATAGCAAGTGTACACAAAATGAGTGGAAGAAATGGGTGAAGAGGCGTTAAGTAAAAAATAAAGATGAAATAACAATTAGATTAAAAATAATGAATAATTATGAATAAACAACAATTTTATATATCTTCCTTTTAAGTTACCCGTCCCAAAAGTATTGAGAAAGAGTGTTGGAAAAGTAAAAACAAAATTGCACTTGTTGCAAAACATTCATCTGTTGAAAAGTGAAAAGGTTCTAAGGGAAAGAAACGTCTTTTTCAAGTATAGCATCATTTTGTTGTCACAAGCCTCGATGACTGTTCGTGTTTCCAGCGCGTCGCGCATACCCAGGCTGATGTAACAGCAGACAATGTTCACAAACGCGAATAAGAACAAAAATATACCTTTATACCACATTTGAATAAGTAGAATATGACATTGAATTCTAACTGTTTTATTACAAGAGGGCAAATATTACTTCTATTTTTCCATTATTGTTATCAATATTCGTAGTATTTACAAGTTATTGGTAACTGCCAAGTGGCCAGTAGAGGTCTGTTCTAGCCCTGAAATGAATACCCCCATTTTTTTTTTTACGTTAGCGAGCGAAAAAAAAAATCGTCAATGCTTTTGGACATTGATAGTGTTAGACCTAATTAAGTAACATCATTGAAGTGTCACCCTGTTACTATGGCAGTCAGAAAGATATACTACTTCAGAATCCACATAATGCATGGTTTGTTATCAAGCATACGACATATCGAGGGCTACTGTTTTGTAGGTTCATTATGCTTAATAATCTTATATTGAATCCCATGTTGTATATTGGTGTAACGTCTAACATCAGTGCTAAAGTCTTGTGTGTTGCGACTTACCTTTTCCTTGTTCGGGGAGGGAGAAAGACAGACAGTATATTTCATGGAACTCTTCTGTTTCCGTGGAGAGAGAGAGAGAGAGAGAGAGAGAGGAGCGAGAGAGAGAGAAGAGAGGAAGTTGGGGAGGAGAAGAGAGAGAGTGAGAGAAGAGAGAGAGACGAGAGATGGAGAGAGAGAGAGAGAGAGAAAGAGTCTTGCGCCACGAGACTTTGTGAGTCATGTCAGAGCTTAACCAGGTCACAGCGAGGGGAAAGCAAATATACTTTCGACTTGAAATCGCTCGTGTTTTGGATGAGAAAATCAAAACATATCAAAATTATGCAAAAGTGACGAGAGGATTAAATGCTTCCAGAACGTGTCCGAAAGATTTGGCCTTATTTAATCAGCTTATTCAAATTGGAATGGACATGTAGTTGGTGTTGCCAAGTCATTTCTTTCCCTGGAAACCGAGGTGAAAGTGTCGGCTGGAAACGGCTTTGCTCAACTGGCTTGATATTCGATAATGTTTTCAGCTGTACTCCTCCCCATTGAAATGTGGTCCACAAGGTTCCAATCTTCTGGTCTTCAGTAATTTTTTTTCTTTTATTTCGGATGAGATGACTGGTCCCATGACCTTTCTCCAGCCTGCCTGAGAACCCTGCACATTTTCATAACTACCTGGTGCACAATTCATTGTCTGGGTAAATAAAAAATCACGATGGCTTATTTTCGGCCTGAATTGTTTTGGCCTCTGCAGGAATCGGTCTTGGGTCTCGCCAGTTAGTCGATGTTTTTTCCCTCTGATACACAGCCCTTATTATTATTATTATTATTATTATTATTATTATTATTATTATTATTATTATTATTATTATTATTATTAAAAGGAACTAATTTGTACCTCACCAAAAGGCAAAGAAAGGTTATCAGTTGAAAATGGATGAAATTAATTAGAATGAGATGTTAATTGACTTTATAAAGTTGGTGACCTCTACCACCTCGGAAACTATTTAAAGTATTTATGCGTGTTGCTTAAATTTTTCTTTCACACTTCAGCTCGACTTCGGAGGATAATGCCAAAGGAGAGAGGAAGGAGACATCATTCGGTGTACGTAGTCGTCTAAAGTACCGATAATGACGCAGCTACATATACACACACATAGAACATATCCTTACACACACAGATTTTTTTTTATTATTATTTTTAATTGTTTACCTAGGGCAAAGTGCGTTCATAGTGCACAGTCGTCGGCGGCAGCAGCGATAGCTACACTAACACACATATACACAATCCCTCGTATGCGCATTTATAATGCCATAATGTATATTAGTTATTTATAATAGTGTTGATTATGTAAGCTGTAATGTTGGCGATGTTCGCTGTAAATAGGGTCTGTTAGAGTCCACTCTTCCATGTTGGGTGCTGGTTTTATGATGTTTGTATGTCCGCTGGGTTGTATTGTATCGCCTCCTAGCCTTGGCTTATAGAGCCTTTTCTTGGGTTGTTTATTGTTCTGTTTAATGTGCCTTTTGAGTGCTTAGAAGTCATTGTTAGTCTTTTGTTCATTTACGTTAGGCCTATGGCTCTGCTTTCTATTATTTGAATACATGTTACCTTAAGTTTTTTTTTAAACAGCCTTTCACAATGTGACATGTCGCTTCTTTGTCTGTCCTCTTTGCTGTGTTCTTAGAATTCCACAACTGTATATACCACTGGGTTTTTTTACGATTTTTATTTTCCCAGATTTCTCTTCTTCTCTACTGAGAATTATGATCTTTGATCATCTTTCACTTACCCCATTTCATTCCTCAGCGTGTTTTAGCAAACGTAGCATTCCAAAGGTTTCTCTCTTTTTGTATTCAACTTTCAAATTTTTACATGTGGCATCTCATCTCATCTAGAAAACCAGATGTCATTTTTGTTTGTTTGCAGTACATTTCAATTTATTTTACTCAGTTTCGCACATCTAGTTTTGAAACCAGTACTCGCAGTAATCGCCGTCAACTGCAGACTATTTCTGTTTGCTTCCTTTCCACAATTTTGAGTCTCCCAGTCACCATTTCTTTTCCGACCTTGATTATTCTCCCATACTTTCGAACACTTTGTCACTCTTTTGATTAACGAGCACTCTTTCTCTTTTACCAAAGTTTTTTCACCTTCCTTTTCTGAGTCCTTACGGTAATGACTGAAACTGCGTAACTGTTCCTTTTACTATACCACTAAGCAGAGTAACTTAAATATGGTTAGTAGATTCCGTAGAGTTTCCCCCCCGTGATTACTCAAGATCTTAACTTCACTGCCATTCCTTTGGCTTTCACTTAAGCTTAACTCTGGAATTCTAACATATTTTCATTAGAGTACATAATTTTCTTACATTTATAAAAATGCGTAATGAGTCCTTTTTCGTTCCTGTCCTGATGTTTCTCTACTAGAACTGTGACATTTTCTAAATTTTTTTCCATTCTATCCTACCCTCAATAAATAAATCTTGACTTGCTTGTGTAAAATTTCTTTTACAGATGCTTAATGGCTATAGTGAGAGGTTTCAGTCCTGCCTGTCGTTTTTTTTATATATTTTAAATTCTATGACCAAGTTTTCTCTTCACCACATTTTCATGATGTCTCCTGCAACATGTGCACATGCCCAAATCATGTTCATGACTCTTTGAGTTTCTTTGAGCCCTCAATGACTTCTGCTAATACTAGTGTCAATGACTATTACTGATGCCCTTATATATTATTTTTTCATTTCTTCTTGTAACTCAACTCATTTATATATATATATATAATATATATATATATAGATATATATTATATATATATATATATATATATATATATATATATATATATATATATATATATATATATATATATATATATATATATATATATATATATATATATATATATATATTATATATATATACATACATACATATATATATATATGTAACTAGTCTTGTGTTAATACTTTTCCCTGAAGAGCTATTGTTTTAATTAATGCCTCATGGAGCAGTTATATTAAACCCTCATACGACAGAGAAAAAGAAATATTGAGAACGCTTTGCGGAAGCTCTAGAGAAGTATGTAATAGCAACTGTCCTTTTTTAAGCAAGTTTGCTTAGAATAAGGGTTATTATTATTATTATTATTATTATTATTTATTACTTATTATTATGTATTATTATTATTATTCAAAGAAGTAAAAATCTATACGGAACAAAAGAAGTACCTTACTTTATTGTTTTAAGTTTCCCGAGAACTGCAGGAGAAGAGAGAGAGCGTAGGATATCGGGGGACGACGGAGGAGAGGAGTGATTTGAGGAAGAGACGAAGAGAGAAGAGAGCGGAGAGAGGAGAGAGGACCTACATGAACCCAGATAAATAAAAAAACAAAAACAAAATGGCTATCAACACTGGATTCAGATATAGATATAGCACCACATGCAACCTTTCGCTCCGAACTCTTAAAACTCCGAGTCCCAGTAATATTTCTCTTTATATTTCCTTCAGGAATCAATCGCCTATACAGAAGGGTCGATGAGGTTGCCTTTGTTAGCAATTTTCTCGGGAAAGATTCAATTTCCGTCACGTTTTGCCAGCCATATTTTTTTTATCGCTTTTCCTTACTCTCTCTTTCTCTCTAAAGAAAATTTAAACTTTCAGAGATTTGATTTCGTGTTCTCTTTATTTTTTGAATTTTATACTCACCCTTTCAACTCCCTCTCTCAGAGAAATTTACTTTGTGGCTCCATGTATGTTTTGTAATTTAATTTAATTGTTATTTAATCTTTACATTTCATACTTACCTTTGCACAAGGAAACTTTTGACGCAATGTAACTCGCTAGTCGTCGGGCATAGTAAAACGTTTCCCAGATAATGGAAGGATTTCTATAAGATTTCGTAGAAGGGTCGCCTCCTTTTACATTACATGTTGACGTAGACAAAATTGTAATATCCTGGAAAAGCTCATGTTAAGAAATAATAACAATAGTGAATAGTGTTTTGGAAAGGGTTGGTATACAAAGCATAGCCAGATCGATGGTGATCAAAATAACGAAGACATCGACTTACGGGTGAGCGATATAAAAAAAAAAAATGCTCAAAGCAAAAGAATATGTATTCAGTGGTTCCGTCAAAAGTCACCTTCGTGAAGGAGGCTCTCGACTGTTAGGGAGGGCAATGTTATCCTTAGGGTGCGTTCACACTACAATAAAACATGTCGTAAACACACGTCAGCTACTTGTTGCATACATATCCCGAATAGGTAGAAAACAAGTCGGCAGCAGTAAATTAAAGCTTTTTTTCGCAAAATGTTGAATAATCGTATGCATGTTTTACTGTAGTGTGGATGCACCCTTAGATAATTACTTTTGACGAGTAGGTGACAGGTGTAATGGGTGCAGTAGGTTACTTTCCCATATAAGTACTCTAGATTGCAGTCCCTTTCTGTCTTAAGGAGTTTGGTGCCATCATGACAAGAACTGACATTATTTGAGTGTAAATGATTGCTTATGGACATATACAGATTTCTTTGCCACTTTGAAAATTTAGTCTCATAGGATCATATGACGGTGGGATTAGAGCTGATTCTTTGGTGCCCTTGGTGCACAGGTAGAGAAGTATGGCTTTATGATTTTAGCTCCTCATTTTCATACTTCTATAAAGGGTGTCTGTTAAAGAAAACCTTCCCATCGTGCTCAAGGTGGAGGATATTGTCCAGGAGGATCTCAGCCACGAGATTTACTGCGTTAGTCGTCTTTGGATAGAATGTGACAATTGGATTTTAGGTTATGTAGTTCCTCATGGTCGCTTGTGAGGTTAACAAACACACATATATAAATATATATAATTTATTTATATTTATAAGTATAATTCATAATACTTCTGGTTGAAGTGGAGTACAACAGCGAGAGGAGATTGACCGTTTGTCCGATAATTTAATTAAGATGAATAATTGTTGCAAGGGTGAAAAAACATTAATTCTGATGGAAATTGCCGATACTCGAGTGTATTTTTCGTACCACTTATTTCCGCAAATAAATGAGGATTTATCGTATTTGCATATGAAATCTTATAATGTTTTCGAGTTACTGATTGTGAGTTACTGATTGTGATTTTTTATTAGCACACCAAGTTCTGGTGAGCTGGGAATAAATGAAAGGTCCTTCATGCGATGCTTTTCAAACTCATTTCATCCTTGATTTGGAAGAAATAAAACGCATATTTACGAATAATATTCTCCCTCCAAATAACCCCACGGAACATATTAATGCCAGATCACATTGATATAGTCACCATACTCACTCATGTAATGAAGCAAATATATTTGCTGTGCTTGGGGCTGTTATTCTCAACAGATAAAATATACTTACCCAATTCTCTTTGAATATATTACTTGTAATTACCTTAGCAAATTTGTAGCTTAATGATTATGCTGCAGAAATGGTATTCCTTCATTATAGGTTAATAAATAAGGGATATAGTAATACAGTTTTGTTATTTTAATGTAATAATGCCACACCAAACCAAGGTAGACTTTGAATAAACCTATGAATCAATGTTTTTATGGCCAAACTGAAAATAACAAATAAATATTCTGGAAAAAAAAGCACCAACGATAACACATTATCATCTTCAGACTCTGCTGGCACTACTAATAATACTAATAAAATTAATAATCAAGCTTCAAAGCAAATCGGTTACAAAATGAAAAACAAATGCAAAAAAACGGGCACGGAACAAAGAAAATCAACAGAAGATGCAGAAATTTTCATGAGGTTTTCCACGTTTCCCACTGCTTATTTCAACAGGTCAATTTCGAAAAGCTAAACTCATTTCATTTTTCACCTGCCAAGCGAAAACTGGCCCGCATAGGTACACTTTTCCGCGGAAAATATATCCAATTTAGATTCTATTTGTAATTTTTAAAACTTATTAATATACGTAAATTTACTATAATTATCTTGTCATGTATAAAAGTAGGCTATGAAATGGGTAATTTTGATAAATGCTTATAGATTAGGTTTACAGAAATATTTATAGGAAGCAAAGTAAAATGATAAAACTCCAGTAATTTTGCAAAGGATGAGGTTGCAAGCCTCATACTCTTTGCCTCCAATCACATGCAGGCAGGAATAGTTATTTTTTATCCTTAACAAGGCTCGAACCCCTGCGCTAGGTCCTTGGTATGCTTAAATGAAGCAACCAAGAATGAATTGCTTGCTCTTAGGGCTATAGCAGTTTTGCTTGTGGTTGTCAGTGTTCTGTAGACATTGTCCTTTCCTTCTTTGGTCATTCGCGGAAAAAAATCGACTCGTCTGAAAGAGAAGATAGCACATGCGGGGAAATAAGAGCAAAACTGATAAAACAAATGGATATGAAGATCTTTTTATTGTGAAATTGGTTAGTAGAGTAAAATTAAAATTCAAGAAAGCAAGTTAAAGAAAAACTTAAAATGCTTGAAAAGCAAAAGCAAAATTTGAAGCTCTTTCTACTTTTGAATTCAAATAATAAGGATATTCAACTTTGAAAAATAAACCAACAAAATCAATAAAATAATCTTATACTAATGTGAGTTTGACAAAGTAAATAGCACTGAAATGAAAAAGATAGCCTTAAAAGTAAACAGGAAAAACAAAGAAAAAAAAAAATAACTGAACAATGACACAAAATTACGTAGAACTTGAGTGTTGAAATTCAAAATTACACAACCTCAAAATAAACCCGTGGATTCAGGAAAGAGAGAGAGAGAGAGAGAACAATTTTTTTTAAAGGTTTGTGAATTAAAAAAAAAGAAAAAAAAGGAAGCAATGGATCTGGCTAGCGCGAGAGTGTTTTATATTATTTCGCTCAGTGGAACACTACAATTCGGCGTGCAAGAGACATTTTCCATCAGACGACCCTTCCCTTGATCCCAGGACAGGGTCAGAATAGCTTTCTAATTTAATTCCTGGTATTCTTCTGACAACCATTTCCTTTGGCCGCGTTGTTTACAGGCTTCCGTGTCATTTTTTATCTTCCAGCGGGATTAAAATATATTACAGAAAATAAATTTTTCTAGCGGGATTGAAACATATTACAGAAAAATATTACCCGTCATACTGAAATCCCTGGTATGTTAGTGGGATTAAGGTATTAACGTTTTCAGTGAAATTTACAACTTATCTCTTCAAAGTTTTAGAAGTTGTGGGCTTCAGTCAAACGTATTTTAATCGTGTAACTTCCAGAGTCAAGAAGGCTTAATCCATATTCTTTGATTCAAAGTAATATCAAGCAGTGACTGAGGCATGAAATGTCATGAGGGGTAATTTTGAAAAGTGGGCTTCGGAGGCCTTGTTCGCCGCTTATTGTTTGCTGACAAGTAATCTGTCTTCCAAGTGGCAGGTTTATCTCTTGCCGTTATTTTTTTTTCATACTGGTATAGATAAACGGTATTATGTTGCCAGACCCTTGGCCATATAGTATACTGTTGCCAGTAAATTTGGAAAATAACAAGTGTCTTTCTCCTCCGTATCTAAGAGGCATCACACACATTGGAACGAGAGACTTTTAGGTCCTTTATATCCTGACAGGATCCACTGTTTCTTCTCTATCAGAAATCAATGTACTATACAGCTGTGTACGTGTGTGTGTGTGCGCGCGCGTGCGTTGTGTTTGTGTGTATTTCTCTTGTCATTTCTCTGAGTTTGTTCATCACTCTACCCGTAATAAATTAACTCGCCATTGTCTCAGCCCCATTTTAACGCCAAACCAACCACTCTCTCGCCTACAGATTCCAGTTGTTGCTCTTGGTAAATTATACGTAAACTTGAACTATTCCGTATTTCCATTTTCATCCTCTTTTGCAATAAATGCATTTCGATAAAAATATATATTCTTCCAACGATAAGTTATCATGTAGTACGCTTTTCATTTAAATTAGAAAAATCTCTCTTAATTCAAAAGTCTTGAAAGGCCATTTTCAATCAGAGACAGAAAAATGGATAGTAAAGTGGTCTACTGAGTACAATACATTATATTCTGTAAATTATCCCTATTCCATTTCATTAAAAAAGAGTGAACCGTAAAAGGTTTAGTACCAACTCACAAAACAATCGTCCACATTCTCTACCCGGAAGCGAAAGAAGTCGAGGAAATATCCGTCGACCTCTTAACTGTAAATTTCTTTAACCGCACAGAGAGAGAGAGAGAGAGAGAGAGAGAGAGAGAGAGAGAGAGAGAGAGAGAGAGAGAGAGAGAGAGAGAGAGAGAGATCCGCGAAGCATTTACCAACACATCTGGTTTCTGTTTGAGGAGATAAACGAATTATTGTTTTGGGACCGGGGGACCTCTATTGAGGGAATAAAGGGGGACACCAGATGCTCTTTCGGGGGAGAAGGAGATCAAACGTTATTTTTTTATACGTTACTCTCTCTCTCTCTCTCTCTCTCTCTCTCTCTCTCTCTCTCTCTCTCTCTCTCTCTCTCTCATCAGGAGATGAAAAGAAGTTTCCCAACTGGAGTCCTCTACCCCCCCACTCCCTCTCTCTCTCATATAAGAAGGGAAACATTAAAAGTTTTCTTTACTCGGCCTCTTCACTCACCCTCCCGTAACCCATCCCACCCGCCTCTGAAGTGCTTTCCTCAACGACTGAATTCAGTGTTTGACAGAAGTAAAGTTAGCTTTATGTATGACTGATTTTCTTTACTTTTATATTAGTTTCTGAAATAACTATATAAATATACATGTTGACATTGTATATGTTTTTTATTATTAATTTTTTTGTATACTCCGCTGTTATAGATTCTTGATTTTGTGAAACTACTTCTATTATGGCTTCAGAAGCTAGCCTAGCAAAATAATGAACGTTTCCATTTTTCACATATGTATCTGGAAATTATAATAATAATAATAATTTTGAAAAAAAATGGTAGAATTCGCAAGACAAAAGTATTTTCAATCTTTTTAATTTTATCCCGAGTTAAATTATTTACCAAACATTTCTGCGTTAAATTCGTACTTGAATTCAGTTTTAAAGTTGATTCGGTACAACTGAATTTTATTTTATAAACACTGTACAGTCACAGTATAATTACTTATGAGGGTAAAGCAATTAAGTCGGAAATGTTTACTCTGTATACAAACAACAATCTAGCATTTGTAAGAGGTATTTTGTTAAACTGAAAACTTTAGGAGGACTTGCAATGAAAAAAATCTTTAAAAAATCCATTCTCCATCTTTTTCCAACAAAGTACTGCCCTTAAGTTAATTAAATTCCCCTAAGTTTTCAGAGCAGCGATATGTACCCCGATTAACCTAACCCTAACACAGAATGGTTATAAATAATAAGGGAGCATTTAATATGGAAAAGTACTACAAGACTTGATTAAACACTACATAAGTTATCAGCTCATTGCTCAGTACCCCGTGTAATTTGCCAGTGGACATATGGTGGTTATATATAGAGAGAAATTCATTATAAAATGTTACTAAATTCTGATTCTATCAGTTGCACTTCGGAGAAACTTTTAAAAGCTTATTGCACTTTAAGTACGACGTTTACATAGTAATCAACGTGAAGAAGTTCAGTAAAATTGATGAAATAACTAAGAAGAAACAAGTTGGATGATCTAAACTACTAATGGTATCCGAAAACACTTAACTTAGGAGTACTGTCAATTCATTTTGAACTCTTCCTCTTTCGGTTCTAATTTTATCATAAACTTTCCTTTACATGGGATGGTCAAAATACAATTTCCTCTGTAGGTGATGTGTCTTCTCATGCTCTACCTTTAAATGGCTTACGGCGGATGGTAATAGACTCTAAGAACGTCTTCAAAATATTCTGAATTTTGTCAAGAACAGGAAGTTTTGACTGCAGTCGTAATAGTTTAGGGAAAGCTTGGTTTAATGAGAACTCTAATAAAAAAACTTGAGAATAATTAAGTAGATTTCTGACCAAAAAATAATATTGATGGTTGGATTGAACGCGTAGTCACTCTTACCTTCTCCTGCCAAGCTTTGGAATTCTCACCCTGCCTCTGTTTTGCCTAAATCATAATATATACAATCTTCCTATCCCCCTATCTCTTGCTTTCTTCGGGCCTAGACTAGAAAAGGACATTTGTTTGTCTGTCCCTGAAGTAACACGGATGTGCGATATGTTCTTAAAAACCTAACTTCGCCATGACATTCAGCCTCATCAACAAAGAGAATAATGACGCCTTTGATGATAGTCTGCAGACGCACTGCTACCTAATGAGGGTAATCCTAGTAAATGAGGTTAGAAGATTATCTTCAGAGGATAATTTACTCGAGAATGGACTAACACTTGAGAAACAGAGGTCATGATTAACTTAATCTCCTACTTTGACACTAAGTCTTCAATGCGCAACTTTGCCAGAAGCAATTACGACGAGAGAGAGAGAGAGAGAGAGAGATTGTGTATGTATACTGTATTTCTTAAGCATTTTCAAGTGTTTAAGACCGTGGAACAGAAAATAGTATCACTGTATTCCTACACACACACACACACCGAGAGTGAGCCGAGAGAGAGAGAGAGAGAGAGAGAGAGAGAGAGAGAGAGAGAGAGAGAGAGAGTGTCTTTGGTCAAGTTGAACCTCTATTTTCCTGTTCGTTTGGCTACTTTAACTTGATCGTTAATTTTCTTTCAGCGTTAATATATTTTTGCTGAGTAAAATACATTTGACGATGTATTTTTCAAAATTCTTGGAAAATCGTATATTGCTGACCGAATTCATTTTTTTCATTCTTGAAAATAACATATATATTCCTAATAGTAACACAGAAATAGAAATTATTTATTATTTCTTTCAAATCTATCGTGACATTCTGAATTATAACACTCATTCCTTGCATTAAGATAACAGACGGTAATTCAGTTGCTCCACCAAAGGTTAATGATCCAGAAAACATATTCTGGAACTGATGCAGAATGTATGAAGAACTAATCAAACCAATTGAACCATGGGATCACAACTTCCATTTATTATGTATCCGAGGGACTGCAAAGCATGGCAGGGCTAAGGGGCCAAACATCCAGAAATCTCTGGAGAATAGTGGCCAAATAAATTTCTAGGACAACCAGTTTAAATGAATCTATATACGAAAGGCATTCAAGCCGTAAAAGGTGAAGATCAAAATCTGGAACACTAAGATTTATTGTTACTAAATCTCGGATTCTTCATGAATGCTGGCAACGTTGACAACATTTTTCTCACTTTTCTATTTGTCTCATCTTAAACTATTCTCAGAAAATCGGTTAAAAAGTATGGTACTAGAAAATATTTTGCACTGGATTTCCTGTTTTCCCGTTCAAAATATACTTTTTTTTATGACAAATATTTACATTTTGAACTGATAGGAAATAGACCATACCCACGCGGACCGTTGATCTAATTGGGTGACGTTAAACATATCCTCGCCTTAATTTTTTCTAACATTTGGCGTTTTATGTGTGTGTGTGTGTGTGTGTGTGTGTGTGTGAGAGAGAGAGAGAGAGAGAGAGAGAGAGAGAGAGAGAGAGAGAGAGAGAGAGAGAGAGAGAGAGGTTGAAATGCAACTCAAATATAAGGCTATTTTGTAAATCTCGAAAAATCCCTCCCGGGACTTTTGGCCGAAAGGTGAACGATGGATGAAGAACATGTATTTTTATAGAGGGACAGAGAGAGGCAGGGTAAAAGTATTTCAGAAGAGGTGTAGGAGGACAAGTGGACAGGGGAGAGGGGGAGGAGTGCATCTATTTAGGGAGCAGTGCGTCTATTTACATCTCCGGCAGAAGTACGCCCACTCTCCCGTTTGATGAAAGACCTTGTTAGGTCATTAAAGGTGACCCAACCCTGTTCTCACGAGGGGACTGGGTACATGTCTACCTGGAAAGCTACTTCTTTTTACGAAGGCAGGCATAGACTGTATTGCCAATAAATGTAAGTGGTCGTATTTCACGTGCAACAGTGAAACCAAACCAGCTTCGATAGAAGAGAAGGCGAGGGAGGAAAATTGGAATGCGTAGGGAATGGGAGCACTTTTCTTGCGTCGGATTTTTTAGCAGAGTAACTCCAATTTGCCATTCGTTCAGTCCCCTGGCTATTACGGCCCCCAATATACTGAAGTCAGCTACGAGGCAAAAGGCCAGGATTTCATTGCAGTACAATTACTTATGGAAGCTTGTGGATAATAAAATTTGTGCGTTAACGTCTTTTTCGCCTAATCTTTAAATCCTGGTTCAACCGATTCCAAAGAAAGCTGACCAAAATAATCATTCCAATCCCCGTCCTACAGCGTTATTTTGTGTATCGGTGAAAGACGCACAATAACGAGAATATGTCTATCTGGTTGCCAGAACGACAGATACATTGGGGACACGATGAACCCAAAGGCTTGGGAAGCACTCCAAGCCAGTCTTTCACTTTCCCAAAGCTCCAGGAGGTAATTTGGTTACCTTTTTTTTTGCCAGTACCTCTACTCTCTCAGGAAGACGTCAACAATTTATTCAACATTACATGAGTTTACCGAACTGGAAAATTCCCTTAACAAAATCATTATCAAATGATGTTACAAATGCGAGGAAACAAACAATTATGAATTGCAGGCAAAATTATGAGAGATATAATTACCAGTCCTAATCTTTGTATATAAATTAATATGTTAATGTAGTAGATAACCTTTCTGCTCCCATGGTGAACGTCATCTTTAAAATTAATTTCCTTTTACTTTTCAAAATATTTTTGCAATATTTATTTATTTCTTAACTTTTTGGTGCTCTCCCAGTAATCTTCTCTGGCCTTATTTACCATCGACTTTTCGCATCAGACTCCTAAATCCTCTTTAAGGTTTGTTATTCACTCCATCAAGTTACCGGCCGCACTGTAACGCAATGCCTATTGCATCAGGCCAAGACGATTGATTGAGTTATGGCTGCTAAAATGGCTTTACAAGATCTAGGTTATTGACGCCAGTCAAGTCAAGAAAGTTCGCTGAAAACTTCATTTACATTTTTCATACGTTGGGTAACTGCTTGGTTAACCCCCCTCTTTTATCCGGACCTAGAGCAATCTAAACGAATTCATGTAAATTATGATGTTTTCCTTTTAATTTACAAAACTTCGACAATTTCTGCGCTACAACAAGATTCAGAAACGGGGGGGAAAACAACAACAATGCACAGACCCATAATCCTATCAATAGTAACCGAAATCTAAAAATATTACAAAATTCTGACCGAGAAAACATGCATATTTCGAATCACGTAACAGCGTTTTTTATGAAATAAAAAAAGGATAAAAAGGAAATGGGGGCCTGACATTTAAAGTACGTTTCCCCAGCCAGAAATGCCTGATCACCAATCGCCTCACGCGTCTCCCTCTTTCAAAAAGGTTAAAAAAAAAAAAAAAAAGTGATTTTCCGATTTTCCATACTCAGCTAGACTCCACGTTCTCGAGGAAAAAAATGAAAAATGTAAGCATTTTGGGAATATGAATAACACACACACACACACGTAGGTATCCATTGCTTAATTTGAGGATGCAGTCAGCCATAATGGGCAATTTGACTGGAATGTTAGGTTCAGGCTTACTAGTGCCGTAGATGTCTCACCAATCCGATGCCCAGCTGTAATTGGATACCAGCATCTTCTGGGGCGGAAAACAAGGGCATGAGGCTAACATCCTCATTCTTAAAGACTTGCTGAGAAATCTGAAGGTCATACTCTTCTTGCAGCCACCCTCCCCAGCGGGAAAAATGTATATACTAAAAAAAACTTGGTCTGTCATCATTTGAGGAGAAAAGTCCATTAACGGTTTTCAAGCGGGACCGGACCTGTTTTGTGTGGTCTTCCCCTTTCGGTCTCCACCAGTGAATTTGAAGACGTTTTCTAAATACCTCCTTTTGAAGTGGCAAACAGAAATAGAGAAAAAGTAAAAAATTAAAGGACAGATACAATGCCCTTGTGCATAACAGTTGAAATTCATTAACACGATTGCTTTGACCGTAAAGATAATAGAAGTATTAAGTATTAGGAAACTAGGTTAACAGACAAATACGCAAATGAACCTTCATTAAAAAAAACGGTAAGTATATTATTATGCTACTTTTTCCTGAAACGCTTTCATAAACACTGGTCATTTAACCGAGAAATTTTAATTTAATTTCTAAAATTTCCAAGGAGTACCCTTTCCAAACAATATTAAAGGAAATTGTACATAGATTTAAAAACGTCCTATTTCGTCTGTTCTTCTGTAACCTAGAATAAAACCGGCAATTACAGCAACAGATTTCAACCGTAATTCTTAACATCTCATAAGAGCAAACCCGTAAAAAAAAATTTAAAAAAAATAAATGAAAACCTTTTTTCCAACACTCCCAGCTGCCCTTCTAAAAATTCATTAAGGATACTACATCCCCACCATACGAGAAGGAAAAATATAAGAAGACCTCTCCTGACACTTTATGAAGTGAAACAAGTGTGTGTGTGTTGAGCCCTGGCCCAGGGATATTAAAGTGCTGCTTCCGTAATTTATTGGAAATTATGACCGAAATTTGCGTTCTTTATGAGGCCAATTTCGGACCGGCGTATCTGCGCTTTAATGAGGCACAGTCTCTGAACTTTCTTTAATTACGAGTGGCAACGGGGAAAAAAGTAATTGGCCTTGTTGCAATGAAACAGAAAATACAAGAGAAGGAGTATTAGAAGCGCGCGCGCGCGCACACACACAATAATGAACACAATGACTGATTATAATGTCTCCAGTAAGTGTGAATGTCAAACATTCATGACATCTTTCTAAGTTTATTCCGTTTATATTAAAGGAGAACGCATATCAAAACCTAGATCATCATTTTTCCTGGCGATGGAAATAGAACAGATTTATACACATAATTTACATAATAAAATAACTAGCGCCAAAATTCTAACTACCCTGCTACTTCATCCGATTACGCAGTATTCACAGAAATCAACAGATACTAAGGCAACATACCATTTCGCAACGGAATAGACCTATGCAAGCAAGAATGTCGGGCTGGTTTTTGGTGTGTACGTAGCTTGATGAACCTTCCAGCTTTTTAATGATAATTATTGTACATATTATTTCCCTGTCTACGTGAGATGAGGATAAAATAAAAGTAAAATTTAAACGGCTATGCCGTAGGGCATCTTTGAGCTTTATAAAACTGGTTTCAGAAATTTTCATGAGAGCTTATCATCTACATTGTGGAGAGAGAGAGAGAGAGAGAGAGAGAGAGAGAGAGAGAGAGAGAGAGAGAGAGAGAGTGTGTGTGTGTGTGTGTGTGTGTGTGTGTGCGTGCGTGCGCGAGCGCGAGCGCTCAGTTTACTATGAGAAGGTTGACTATTCATTAAAAATTAAGTCGTGGTGGAATAGTATATTAATCTTGATTAGCTGGAAAATTTTGATATGAATTGTACTATTACTTTTCATCTGTTATGGCAATGAAGTTTAAAATTCGAAAATACGGCTGAATAAATATTCAAAACTGAAAAAAACTGGAAAACTTGATCTGCTCACATCTTTTGTTTAAGTGTTCAATAATTTATAATTTATATGAAAGCTTGAATTTACTATTCATGTTAAAATATGATACTTTTAGAATATACTTCAAAATATACAAGACAAAATGATATCCGGCGAACTTTTAGTTAAAGCATCAGTGCATATAAACATTCTCTCTCTCTCTCTCTCTCTCTCTCTCTCTCTCTCTCTCTCTCTCTCTCTCTCTCTCTCTATCTCTCAAGATTAATTTGAACCATCCCAACTAGAGTATTATAGAGCTATTTCGCTGGTATAATTTAAAATTTCCTCTTTCTACAGTTTCAAGTAAAATCGATTGATATTCTAGAAGGAAAAAAATGAGCCACAAAATATGTAAACAATTATATGGAAGCTAATCAAACTACCAAAGAACCCACTACCCATATATGTAAAAAAGGGAAAATATAAGGAAGTAATATCATAATTAAGAATACATAATGATAATCAACAAACAAATAAATACTTACTTAAATGAACGGCATTTTAAGTCATAAAAAATACCCTTTTTTCATTATCACTATTTCTGTGTTCTGTTTCAATTATAAGCCCACTTCTCAGGAAATCGAGCGGTTAATCTCAACTCTGAGCCAAAATCCGCGAATCTTCTTTGCCAATTGAGCTAAACTATTTTTCTTTTATAGACATCAGTGTAAAGGCAACACTTCAGTGCCCCTCCTCCACAGGTTTCATGAAAATGGAAGGTTTCTGTGCGTCCAAAAACCTTAAAACAATCGACAGTCAGATCACAAGAGAACGCTTCTAATAGTTCTCTGGGGATTAAATTGAGTTCTGAAAATTCCTTTCACATCCTTTTAACAGAATGTTGTTGGAAGAGCACCCACTGGCCGCAGGCAGAACCCTCGGCATTGGAAGAAGACAGTAAATTATATGAAAGTTTTCAGTGAAAGGGGAAAAATATTGAGTGAAAAGGCAAGAATGTATGAGCACAATCAAGGTAGTATTCTGAAAATTAACGGTCAAGTTTTTAAAGGTATAAACTCGTCCCTTAATTTATGCTTCGAAATAAATTTAATGTTAACTCCTCCTTTTTATTATTATTCATAAAAAGCTCCTGTTCTTTCCTCAATCCTAAGAAAAAGGATAAATATAATTAACAGGGCTTGTCACGGTTCTCACACAAAGCCGTATAAAATTCATTAACGGAATTACATCCCCAACACGTAAGAGACAGACGCGTCAAACGACCTCTTTACTGACTTTATGAAGTGCCACAAATGGAAGAGGCCATGGTCTGGGGATATTAAAGATGATATTTTTTTTTTCTTCTGTTGTTGGTGGAAACTTCTTGTTGCCTTTTAAATGTTTTGCAGGGAAACGAGAAAACTAAAACACATAAGATTATACCCTGGGAAGTATTGCTTGGCATAATATTCCTTGTATAATTGAAATGGGACAAACTTGGATATTTCAAGACAACTTCTTATGTAAATTAATATATAAATAGGTAAAACTTGAACTGAAAAAAATAGTGTTACAGAGAAATGATGTGAAAACGAATATTTCGTAAAAATAGTAGTGCTACTTATAAAATATTTTTGGGGAATGTTTTTTTCCAAATAAGACCGTGAAAATAAAGTATTATATAAAGAATCTCCCTCTCATTATTCACGAAAAGCCTTCAGTATGGAAATAACCAAAAAGACTAGAATTACTGAAGTTTATGGGAATTAAAAAATTTAGGCCACTAACAAAAATAATTTGACGGTCTTTCGTGAAGTCCAAAGTATTCGACATGAATTGTTCAACAAATTAGGCTTTCATAAACTTTCTGAGAAATAATCTTACAAACCGACTTACGATTCACTAAAAGGGTATGCTTGCATAAACGTGTAATAAGTTATTAATTAGTGGATGAACTTTGATGATGCCGACTTCAATTATACAAGTCATTTAAGCTTCATAAGATGAGTTTAAATCATTAATTATCCAAACATACTGGGATTGGATATAGAATTTAAGCCAAAGGCCAAGCACTGGGACATATGAAGTCATTCAGCGTTGAAA